>NC_089774.1:4651549-4659049 GCF_040412425.1 Macrobrachium rosenbergii | reverse complement strand
AAAATAATAATAATAATAATAATAATAATAATAATATTACTTTAAAATAACGATAACACTTATTTTCACTGTGTTCCAGCAGCTACCAGTCTTCCCAACCCGAGATCGATCTCCGGGCGGGTGAAGAAACAACGACGGCCCATTCCTTCTAAATATATTTTATATCCATTTACCAAAGCGGTGAATTATGTACCTGGTAGTTAGTCGATTGAGGTGGGCTGTAACCAGGATGGATTAGGTCATAGGGGTAGCAACCTCACCCCAAAGTAATTTTTTGAGTTAGAAAGGTGTATAATTGGAAAGCTTGATGGTGTTATTATTATTATTATTATTATTATTATTATTATTATTATTATTATTATTATTATTATTATCATAGCATTTTGTCATACCAGCAGAATACAGTAAAAATAAATTATTTTTATTAATATCATTATTCCGTCATACCAAATGACAGCTGATCAATTACCTTACAGAAAACCATTTCAAAAAATCACCGTCAAACAGGACAACTAGCCTTTGTTTTCAATATGTATTCAGAAGCAACCTACAAACCATTAGACATATTTTCTATAAAGCCTATTTTCAAATGACCAAACGCTACCGTTTCGGTCAAACACTTTGCTTAGGTCTAATAGCACCTCCACATATGTTAGTTTTCTGACGAAGTAGCCCAGGCAACTGCTACTCAAACCACGCAAGTACAGAGACTAGTAGCTTGATCATTCCTTCATGGAACTACTGCAGGTTGCTTGTTTTCAATTGACTTCTTTCCAAGCACCTTGCGCAATAAACTACTCAGAGTCATTAGCCCATAATTTACAGATATGTTTGCTAGAGACCAATTGCTATCGATTAGAGGAGCCATTGCGAACATCAATCTTGGCTCCAAGAATTTGGGCAAACTTCCGTTTAAGCCAAAGAGATAATTTACAAGTGAAAAAATGGGGCTAATCATGTGATCACGTGACTAAATAAGTAAAAAATGCGCCGAAGTTTCTTCGGCGCAATCGAGTTTTCTGCACAGCGATAATCAAGGCCACCGAAAATATATCTATCTTTCGGTGGTCTCGGTATAATGCTGTATGAGTCGCGGTCCGTGAAACTTTAACCACGGGGCGGTGGTGGCTTGTTCTATATCGTTGTCAGAAGCATGATTATGAATAACTTTAACCTTAAATAAAATAAAAACTGCTGAGCCTAGATGGCTGAAATTTGGTATGTTTGGTGATTGGAGGATGGATGATCAACATACCAGTTTGCAGCCCTCTAGCCTCGGTAGGTTTTAAGATCTGAGGGCGGACAGGAAAAAGTGCGGACGGACAGACAAAGCCGGCACAATAGTTTTCTTTTACAAAAAACAAAAAATGGTTTACAAAATTATAAAGTAATATTAATAAGATTTTTGGAATAATTCTGTCAAAAAAAAATCAAATATTCTGAAGATTTATAAATGACATCTAGATGAACAATACCAAAATCCCTTGCAAGCACAATTTCGAAAAACAAGCCTTCGAAAACAATGAATCTCCTCAATCAGTCCTGTTCAGCGCTGCACGAAAATGGGTCCCAATGAGCCCTGAGAGACCCACCCGATGGAAGGAGGAATTCAGACGCCCAGAAACCACATCAAATAATGCACAGACTCTTTACTGAAGAACAAAGATAATCATTCTCTATTGTCATTTAAATCTGAACCTCTCATTTTGACTGGGCAGTTTCCCTTTAAGTCCAATTAGGGCGAAAGGTGGAACCCCCAAAAATATTTGGCACCGTTCTTTGTCCCGCCGGAGGACCCATTGTCTTCTTATGTAACCCCCACCACCCTCCACCACCACCCCCAACCCCTACTCATGTCTGTCAGTCTATTTGTCTGTCAGTAAGATACCTCCCCTCACCTACAGACAAGTAGTATGTATCTCAGAAGCTGTGATATTAAAATTGATAAATGAATTTCTTATTCAAACAGTAAGATGTTGCTTACAGTGCTCCGTATTTCACAAAGAAGGGGCTAATTCCTCTTTGCTATTTCCTTAGCTGCATTAATTTCTGCCTTCTCACTTGGCTGTCTAACTTCTTTAACTTTACTTAGTTTAGTTTCACTAATTTATAGATATGTTTTATTCGATCATTACAAAGCACTAAAGAATTTAAGCAGAAATGGAATAAAATCAATAAATATAAATATAAAACAAATAAAATCACTATATGGAATCAGTGATAAAATTCACTGGTTGTAAAAAATAGTTACAATGTTTAATTCAGACAGAAATCATTTCTTTTTATCTTCAAATTCATATTTCTTGATAAAAATGGACTCATATTACAATATCTCATATTACACAAATCCCTTATCTGATGTAATGCCCTATTTATACTTTCTTCCTTAAGACAGAACTTCCAGTTTCTTATAATTCAGCAAATAAATAAACCATTCTAACGTTCAACCCATGTTCAGGAAGCTTCTTAATTCAGGGCTTCACATTCAAACATGGTACAAGAAGGTTCCACTTATATTCAGGGCTTCTGAAATTCAAGTTTCAACCAAAACAAGAGTGAAGAACCACCAGCTACCATTGTTTGTTTCAATAATATCGAAGTTCGTTGCTTGATTTTGAAACCAGAAAAAGGGGTTGTGATACCAACCAATTGTGGAAGAAGATATTAACTGGTTCTTTAAAGAACTCTTTGCACACGATAGCCTAACTGCTACTCGTCCAGCGCTCATCAGATCATTAAAACTCCAGTAACACTGCTGTTGTCATATTTGTCAACATTTTCATTGTATATCCGCTAAAGGAATTACACAATTAAAATTTCTCCAATCTCGCCATTCGCCATGAGTCTAGGGTCAGGAACTGGACTGTCGCTATATTTCAATAGAACCATCTGGCTCTTTTCGGAAATTAAACCGAGTATCATGTTCCTATGCATAGCAGTTGCATATTTCAAACATTCTTTTTAGAGCTGCAACGCTTGTTGCAAGCAGAGTGACGTTGTGAATATAAGCAAAACAGCATTAGGCGTAATACCATCTACCTGGTTTATCTCACTACGGAAAGTTATTCTGAAAATTCACCGTTAAATAAGACTATTAGACTTTGTTTTCGATACATATTCAGAAGCAGTCTACGAACCATCGGATATATATATCTTATAAAGCGTTTTTGAGTAATTTCATGCTATTGTTTCGTTCAAAACTTTGCTTAGGTCTAGTACCACAACCACATACGCTAGTCTTCTGACAGAGCAACCCAGGCAACTGCTACTCAAACCAAGCAAGCACAGAGACTAGTATCCTGATAATTCCTTTCTTGAAATACAGAAGATCGTTTGTCATCAAGTGACTTCGTTCCAAACACATTTGCGCAACAACTACTCAAAGTCATTGCTTCATAATTTACAGAAACTGGGCCAATTGCTATTGATTACAGACACCACGGTGCATTTGGCTTCAAGGTTTTGGTCAAGTAGTGATGAGCTGAGGAGACAGTTTGCAAGTAAAGATAATAAAAATAACGGTGGCTAAACATGCAATCGCGTGAAGATGTGGCACGTTTACGAAGTGCCAGATGAGATATTAATGAAATAGCAGTTTTAGTCTAACGCAGTGTTAGTCTAGGTACAAAGTGCACTGCACGAAAGCACGATACACGAGTCTTATAATCATCAAAGAAATATGAGCCTCTTTTGTGTCGTGCACTTGCTAAACAATGTTCGGCTCTCTCTCTCTCTCTCTCTCTCTCTCTCTCTCTCTCTCTCTCTCTCTCTCTCTCTCTCTGGGAATCTTGGCTTCAAAATTTGCATGACAAAATATTTATTCACTTAACAGATTTGTCATTTTATCAATATTTATTTATAAGATCTTGTTGGTTTTGGAAGTAACAAGTTGGGATAATCAGAAAAAAAAAAAAATATTAATCAGAAAAATATAATATATATATATATATATATATATATATATATATATATATATATATATATATATATATATATATATATATATATATATATATTATAATCACACCTTCAGGGAAATCCTAAAAATAATGGAAAAAAATTAATATAATAGAATTATAGGAGCTATTGCCATGATAATACAAAGAAAAACTTAAGAAAATACGTAGACCTAATAAAACAAGTAAAAAGTACGTTGCCAGAAGCACGGTTATGGCGGCTAACTTTAACCTTAAATAAAATAAAATCTAATCAGGCTAGAGGGCTGCAATTTGGTATGTCTGATGATTGGAGGGTGGATGATCGACATACCAATTTGCAGCCCTCTAGCCTCGGTGGTTTCTAAGATCTGAGGGCGGACAGAAAAAAGTGCGGACGGACAGACAAAGCCGGCACAATAGTTTTCTTCTACAGAAAACTAAAACAAATGCAGTATATCACAAACATTCAGGAATAACAGTAAAATATGAAACTATCTTGCTCATATAAATGCATCAAATCCTACTTATCATTAGCCGAAGAACAAAGGTTATTATCCCAAGGCTTAATGAAATAAAATGAGTATTTATGAAATAAAATCTCTTTGAGTATTTAGCGGATACACCC
The DNA here is from genome assembly GCF_040412425.1 of Macrobrachium rosenbergii. Taxonomy (NCBI): domain Eukaryota; kingdom Metazoa; phylum Arthropoda; class Malacostraca; order Decapoda; family Palaemonidae; genus Macrobrachium; species Macrobrachium rosenbergii. The sequence continues at coordinate 4,654,486 of NC_089774.1, read as the reverse complement.
ATTGGATTCTGCGTCGTGTCCTTTGTTTCTTTTTCAAACAGAGGTAGGAAAGGCGCAATAGCATCCTCTTCTTATCCATCTTGTGTACTGATTGTAGCAGTAAAAATATGAAAAAATAATAAAAATAAATATGAATCACTAGGACTAATGATGAGAAGCGTTCTTGAGGGAAATGTGTTACATAAAAATGAGATATTGTCAGTTTCTGTTCTTTTCTGAAAAAAAATTAACTTATTGCAGTGGAGAATAATTTATCTAAATCTATAATTATTTATCTATTTATCAGTGTAATAGTTAAGGCAAATTTAGTGGATAATCATTCATCATTGTGAAGTAAGAGATTGCAAAAGGTATCTCTCTCTCTCTCTCTCTCTCTCTCTCTCTCTCTCTCTCTCTCTCTCTCTCTCTCTCTCTCTCTCTCTCTCTCTGTGATAATCACAGTAAATCAGATTTTAGAATGTTAATCAAATTACGGTGAATATTATAAACGCTGAACCATCAGATGAGCGTTTGACATCATTCCAGATTGTCACATAATATTAGGTCTATAATATAAGTGATTTATTAATCTCATTGAATGCCATTTAGAGGTAGGCTTTGTTTATTGGTTAATATACAAATAAACTATATTCGACAGCTAAATCAAAGGAAATGAAGTCGTTATGAAAGCCAGTTTAGCCGAGGTACTATACCAAAATCCTCAACGGACAGGGGGAGGAGGGTTGACTGGTGACAGACCTAGACCTAGTTTTGCAGAAGCTACTATACCAGACCATTGTAATGATGAAATGGTAGTTAGCACCATAAAATATGGTGGTTAAGATTTTAGTTAAGATTACTTTTGTCCTGTGAAGCTGAGATTCCCTGCATTCTCATGGTGGCTAAGTTCCATCTTCAAGTGTATAGGACTACTTCTAAGTAACCACTGTAAAAGTTATATTCGTGAATGATTTTGTCCCTTAAGCGAAATGTTTATAGATTTATGTTAAGAAGGAACCTGACATATTAAATAACTAGCAAATAGGACCTGAATAGGAATTGTATTAAAGGAAGAATTGAGTAAAACCAATAAAAATATGGGAATAATTGGTGTTTATAGATCATCTTCCATTAGCTAATAGAACCTAAACTGAAGCTGCTTATGCGATGTAAAAGCCATAATTTAGTCACTGCACTGTAAAATTATGGTTCACACTATGAACTAACTGACGAGTGCAACTATACACATAGGAAAATAGTGACTACTAAATTGGTTGATAGTGACTGATGTTACGTGTCCCTGTCTTTAATCAAACCAGGAGCTTCGGATGAATTCTTAGACTGATGGCCGTTAGACCACAGTAAATCGCCAGGCAAGGATTTATCTTAGTACCGTACTGATATAGATCTTAACGACGCCACTTTCGTTAGAGAGAGAGAGAGAGAGAGAGAGAGAGAGAGAGAGAGAGAGAGAGAGATTTGTATAACGACGGCACGATACAAAGGAGGCTTCTGCGTCTTTTATCATGAGACTGGCGTTTCTTGCTTTCCATATAAAATAACATGGCTACTTAAACAACATTACTTTGACATATAGTAAATATGCTTTTGGTCACGTGATCACACGTTTAACCTTTTTTTTTTTACCATATGCAGAGTTGCCACATCTTTTTACCTAAACTCAGGGATATTATTCGTTACATTGTAAAGTTGCAACCTTGTCTCCATAGCTCCCCTTGAATCTACATTAATTCTTGGAGCTAACTGTAGCTAAAATTTTATTTACAGGCGATAAACAATGAACAATCATTGCTTTATACAGGAGGGATAAATATATAAACATTTTATCGCTAGAATTGACTTTATGATATGAGTTCGTCATCACCGTCTGTTAACCAGCGAACAGGGTTGAGCATTGTCAAGGAATTTTTCGATTACTTAGAGCCAAAAATTGGTCAGAATATAATAAATGTTTCCTTTAGGACACTTGCTTCATCACCCGTCTTAGGAATGGTCTTCAATAATAATAATAATAATAATAATAATAATAATAATAATAATAATAATAATAATAATAATATCTTTGAAAGCATCCAAACCTGTGAGTCTAGCAGTCTACAGCGCTCACCCACTGCGCTTAAGTACAGATATGACTTTGTTCATTTAATCAAATGCGTTTCACATATTTATTTCTTTTTCGTGCCTTGGCCAATTTTCAAAAAGATAATTATCAAATAAAAAAAAACTTAAGTTAACTTAAATGAAACTTGCAACAATTAATAGGCTGAGAAGTAACAGAGAACGTTAAGTTAGGGATTTCAATTCAGTTTGTGATATATAAATGTTATAGATGTGGGTCTTATTCATTCAAATATATTTTTACACATTTCTACATGTGTGAAATTATATTTTAAAGGTTTGGTTAGACTGGTAGCTATCTATATATACTCCATGAAATAGGAAGATACCTGATTCATATGGGTACTAAGTTAGGTTAGATTAAAAAGGTTAGGTTAAGATAGTAACCAGACGAGAACATAGGCCTAGGCTTTGTCAGTCGTTTTCCTGCAAGTCAAATGAGATTTAAAAGTTCTGGATTTTTATTTTAAAATAAGTCTGACAGGAACTTTTTAGCACTTTTGTAAAGTGTTTCTTTAGCTTGTACTGCAGTAGAACTTACAAAAAGTGCTAAGACTGCAACATTATGAATATATATATATATATATATATATATATATATATATATATATATATATATATATATATATATATATATATATATATATATATATATATACACATATGTATACATATATATATCTATCTGTCTGCAAACTGTATACTTAAGCTGAACATGCACATAATAATAATAATAATAATATTATTATTATTATTATTATTATTATTATTATTATTATTATTATTATTATTATTATTATTATTATTATTATTATTATT
>NC_089774.1:4574049-4646549 GCF_040412425.1 Macrobrachium rosenbergii | reverse complement strand
ATATTCTTCAGTGGGTGACAGCGATGAGTCCTCGGGTAATGAATTCCAACTTACCTTAAGGCGCCGAATCTTCATCGAAAAAAAGGTTATTTAGCCAATTTATGCTGGAAATAAAACCATAGTATAATATTCCGATATATAAATAATGGTGCAATAACGAAAAAATAATAACAAAGAAAATAAACAAAGTGTGTACTATGCAAGCTTCGTTAGGCCTAGATATCTTAATTATGGATCTAGTATTATTTATACACAATTCCGACTCATGCATTTCACTTAGAAACTTATAATAACTGATTTTCTATTCATTTCACGTATACTAGCTTTACTTTAATCATAAGTATTCATACAAATTCTTCAGAATTGATTTAGAAAAACTAGCAACTAGCTGGTGACGTAATGGGATATTGAAATAAGCCCCGCCCACTATCAACGTAACTTGAGACAATGACAATGCAAGATACATCGTAATAATGTAAAATATTTTGTTATAGATTTATTCCAACTGAAGAAATCTTTTATTTATTGTCGTATATATTGATTGTCAGTTTAGAATAAACATTATAATGCAATAATGAAACGGTATTTCATAGAGACAATACGTACTTATTCCAGAGACTAATATTATACATTATGGAAGGAAAATAATGAAGATATATTACCATAAAAGTTAATGGGTTTACAATAATTCACTATGCACATTCAGTAGTTTTTTTTTACAGGAACTGGCATATAATTTCATAATTGTGCCAATAGAACTGTAAAATCTATAAATCTGGAAGACAAAATACTTTCTACAAGATGATTTGCTGTGGTTTCAAGATACTCTTCCGAATATCATGTGAGGTTGCTAGACCCATGTAAGTAAAGACTAGACTTATGTTGCTTAATCGTTTATATATATATATATATATATATATGTGTGTGTGTGTGTGTGTGTGTGTGTGTGTGTGTGAAGGATAATATTTCTTTTTCAGCTCTTAGCGACATCACTGAACAAAGCTAAATGAACGGTACTTTTCAGAATGCCAAACTTAACCCATTTCTAAACAGACTTATCAACAAAATATAAATACTTCAGATATATATCTTCATTTCTTCTTAAAATAATGCTTATTGCCTGTAATTTGGAATAAAATTCAAGGTAAAAATTAGATTTCGATGTCATTTACAGATAAAAACAATACACTTCACATTAACGGGGACATTCTGGTAACTTGATTATCAAATGGCTGGCAATATATTCCTGATTATTCCTCTCTATTCTTTCAGGAAATCCTGATACTTATGGCTACCTCAAAGGATATTGTCCCATAGTTGATGGTGTTGGTGATAGTGCAAGTAGGCCTATAGTCTGCACATAAAGCTTGTTACTGTATTTACTAAGCAAAGGAGTAACATTGCTAGGGTCCAGAAGTCACGCAAAAGAAAAGAAGAAGAAGAGTGTGGTAAGGAGACCACAAGATCTGTTTTACATTTCCGTTATCTTTATTACACTTTAAACCGAACATAAATAATGCACATGGTTCAGAGAGATTTTCTGTGTCTTCCTCGAAAGAAAACAAACAGAAGGAGAGTAAATAACGATAAACAATGAGTTCATTTATTTCCGTAAGCGCCAAAGCATTCCGAAAGTCTTTTTGGCCATCTTCGTGTGAGTTGTCGCTGACTGACCTGGCTTCCTTGGACCTAATCCACAGTTTGGGACATTAATCCCACCTGTCACAACTTGTCTTACTGACTCAGATGGCACCTTATGCCCGTAGGCCTATGGCGAGTTATCGTGCCTGTAGGCCTACTATGTGAACTTGACGCCACAATTTGACAACTTGCAAATACAAAACATGCATTCTTTTGCCATCTGTAATGTCAGTCACAAGACAACCCAATGAGCGAGGCAGGATACGATATGTGGACAAGGAAGTAGGCTCATGGCGTGCCGCTAAGAGTATTATATATATATGTATTCTCATTTCATTTGTGAAGAAGATTCAGTGATAAAACTAGCCGTAATTTTCGTTTATTTCTGATTATTTTATTTGTCATTGTCTATTCCTATTTCGTCTATTTAAGTAATGCATATTCATTTGATCGAATAACATCAATAAACATGTCTTTTGTTGAAAAAAATATTTAAATCCTGAAATTAATTTCAGATCACGCAACTGACATTCTTATCAAATTCATGTTTCAAAAATGTATGAAAAATACACATTACCTGTGATTATAACTTAGCTTTTATGCAAATTCCATGATTTTCCAAAGCTAAATTTTTTTGCAGATATTAGTAAGAAACCACAAAAAATAAATAAGACATACAATTGGCAAACTGATTATTAGGTTATTAAAATTTCGTAAACACAAATTTATTAAATAATAAACACGTAAACACTCACCATTATTGTGGTGTATCATGAACAATAAACAGGATTTTCAAGGCTAGTTTATTAACAGTAAAATTATAAATTTATTTATTAAATTACCTGATTATAAAATATTAGCTTTTATAATTAGGATAATCTTATTTTACATATTACGAGTGGTAGACTTTGTAAACAAAGCATAAGTGCGCATCGGGAAGCTCTTCTGTCCCTTTGCTTTGATTCAAATAGCGGGGTTCTGATTGGCCAGCGCCCCAAACACCCTCAACCCCGGGAGCCAATCACGTCGCAGGGTTTTGTTTACATCGGTGGTTTAAAATACGAGTGAAGTCCTGTAATATATTCCTGTGTTTATTTATACGAAAACGTGAGTTTAGTTCATTATTACGAATTATTATTGTGCTTTAGTGAAAGATGAAGGTGATGAGTAAATCGTGATAAATATGGGAGTACATAAATATGGTTTATTTGGACGATATGAGGTTTAATATTAAGCGGACTCGAGATGCGGTCAGGGTTCAGTAGACGTAAAGGAGTCCATTATCTTAAATCTTGTTTTTAATATTTCATTACTTTATCTCTTACATTTAAGCTATTACTCTACCGTGATTTAATTATTAATGTCTACTTTACGATAGGTTATCCTAATCCATCGTATCCTGTAGGAAAGTCCCTTCAATTATCCCGTGAATTTAAAATCTTATTTAGATATTAAAATAAATTAACCATAATTTACCGTATTCTAATTATCAATGGAGCTTAGGAATTACCCTCGGCAAAAAATAAATAGGAAATTTTCAAGTTAGGTTCAGGCTAGCCTAGTGTAAGGTCGAGGCTAGACTAGCTTTGATGCCGGTTGTACGTGAGGTCAGTTTTACTGGTATATAGGTCCTAGAACTTAATGAAATATAATAGAATAGAGATGCAATATCTTAAAAATGGAAAGGAAAACTAAGAAAAGCACCCTAAACCGAACTCTTTCCGTCAAGTAATTAATGGGTTATTTTAGGCAAGTCTAGCCTACAGCCCAGCGTAAGTTACTAGTAGGCTTTTGATAGCCCGGCCCATGCTATTGAGCTAAAATTAGCCCCTCAACATTTAGTGTCATTTGTTGCAAGTAAACAAAGATCAGTGACGCCAGAAGATGTCACTGTAAGTGTTCTTATTTTATATTTAAAGAATTATGTAAAAGGTCATAGCATTTTGCTAATTTTATATTTAAAGAATTATGTAAAAGTTCATAGCGTTTTGCTAACATGCAACTATTTCAAGTCAGTGACCCTTGTTGGCTGGTTTCATTTGAATAGGTTTATCTTGTGAATAATAAGAATAATAATAGTGAATATTTAGAAATGGCATGTCTGTTCTCTCTCTCTCTCTCTCTCTCTCTCTCTCTCTCATATATATATATATATATATATATATATATATATATATATTGAAAGTCTTGAACCAGGCTACTGCCTAGTTATAAAATTAGTGTCCCCATACCCTATATAGTAGTGCCTCAGTGTACCAGGAGCTTTGTGGTCTGGCTTTCTGATAAGTAACAAAGGTTTTATATTTTATCCTGCACTCAAATATATTTAATAGATGTCTTATAGCAGACAGCAGTTTCACAAAGTCCTAACCTAAACTAATGTATAAGGGTTAGGCTAATTATATCATGCAACCCCCTGGACCCGACAAACTAAGGTTGGCTAATTTAAGGAAAAACACATCAATGGAAGATATGCAAATGCATATAGTGTAAGAAAAAAATTCTGAAAAAAATTTTCCCTACCTTCAATGGGAAGTTGAAAGTGACTATTTACAACCCTGTGTGGGCCCTCTTTTACAAAAGACTCGTAAATTTTACCAAGTTATACATGTTTTTTTCTAATAATTTATTTTATTTTGTGAAATTATAATTACAGCTCACACAATATATATCATAACAGATAAGAACTAAAACCAGTAACAAATTCCGAGTATATTTTTTGTAAAATATTTACATAAATTTACTGAGATCGGGAGATGCAGTAACTTTTTGGAGGTATACATCTTGTTCTAATATTTCTTTGCACTTTTCTTTGCAAAATTTTACAATTATAATTGACATTCTATCATAAAAGATTAAATTACTCCCAAGGCCTCAACTGCATCTTTCTCTCTTCATTGATGTTTCTTATTTTCTGTGTCAGCTTTGTTGTGGAAAAGGAAGATTGCTACAAAGTACAGGACAAAAAAACTGGATGATGAGTGATTTACACAACTTTACAGAAAGACAAAGAAATAAAAAAAAATGTTAATGAACTTGAATGTATAAACAAAACAAGAATGGCAGTATTCATATTCCTTGAGCAAGGATGAGGTACCATATGTACATGGCAGGGACAGAACCAGTAAAAGGCAGGTGATCCTGAAAATATGGGAAGGCAGGTAGGATGATCAGAGGGAGGTTGGGCTAAGATAGGTAATGGAGTATGTTGAAACATTTGGTGATATGTAGTAGATGAGTGACAACTAATCAGCTGAAGATGTAGAGAAGCAGATGGGTATTGCTACTGTATATATCACCTTTCCAAGCTACTAATTACTCTCCTGCTTTTAAGACCGTGATAATGAGTACTGTAAAATTTTCACATGCTTTTCGATTGACTTACAGAATATTTTTTCCAGGATACCATGTCAAAGCTCCCTACTTACAGCAGTCGGCTTCAGCCACCATCCGCCATAAAACGCCCACCCTCAGACAATGGGATGGACGAGGGCGCAGTGTCACCAGAAAAGAAGAGCAGAACTGCTGGAGGTTAGTACAGTACCAACTCGTGTTTTATTCACTGATGTTATTCAGTGAAGTGTCTTGCTTTCAGTGCCTGGTCCAAGTGACTGGAGTCTGCTGTATAAGTAAGGTCCTTCTGTTGCGTTACAGTACAATTGTATTTGCTTATTTTGTCTTTCCCTTTTGAAAGGAAAATACATGAACACCTTTTGTGAGGGTCATAAACATCGCTTCGTGCCTGGGGATTCCTGTCGTTCTCTTTGTTCACAAGTTTGTGGTAAAAACTCAGAAATCGTCATCTGGCAAAAGATTCGAGAATTTTTTGGCCGCCCTCTCAGAGGCTGTGTTAAATGGGGAGTCCTGTGGCACCATCTGATGAGGACCTGACCTCTCAGGCCAGATTGTCTGGGTCTCTTTGTTAAGCTGGCAGGCACAAGGAAGAGATGTTCAAGAACACCTTTTGTTTTTTTACTTCATGAGACAATCAAGTACATAAACTGTTCATCCTGTGAGGATGATTGTTATGTCCGGGTGAGAGCTCACGAAGCGTTGGGGGTTGGCATGTCTCTAGCTGTGAGAGAAACTTTTCCATTTCACGGGTATCTGATAGCACCAAACTACCTTTACCTCATTTTACATCAGATTGTCACCTATTAGTCTTTGAACATCTTAGGAGCTATGGTTGACTGCTCAGCAGGTTGTGTAATCTCCAAGCTCCTCTCAGGCAAAAAAGCATCTCTCCCAAGGTACTCAGGTGGCATAAGGCTGGGAGTTAGACAGGTGAGTGATTGGCTCTCCTTCCCCTTTTTCTTTCCTCCTGCCTCTGAAAGACAGCAGTCAGTCCTATTATATGATGGATGGGCCACAATGCAGGTAGGCTTCACAGTCGTGAATCCTATCTTCGACCTTCATCTCACAAAATGTAATGTCTTCAGCTCCCCCTCTTAATAAAGGGATGTTGGTGGTAAATCTGTCATCAGAACCTATCAGTTTGTGGTTTACCCAGATACTAGCTGCCTGCTGACTTGTGTTACTACATCCTCAGGGTAACACTTGGTTCTTCAAAGTTCTCCTACGGGAAAGCATTGTTACATTCATTTCAGCATCTGTTATGTCAAGTGTGCTTACCAAATTATTCTGTTAAGTATGGAATATTAATTTTACTTTTCTGGACTTGGACATATTTGATAGGTAAGGAAATCTGTTAAGGTGCCAATGTAATGTCTTGCTTGGAAAAACTTGACAGTTTAATTATGCAAGTAGCATATTTAATGTTTCCTGACTTGTAGTGTAATAAGACAAAGCTCAGTCACTCATTTTGCCAGCCTTATGATTTAAAGTATTTGATTATACTGTGTTGGTTAGATTCTGTGATTATCGACAGTTATATCATACCCTCCCTTATCTCAAATACCTCATCACTTTGAGTATTTTCTTATTGATTGCAGGACGAGCTACACAGATATCAAAGCCTGCAGCTGGGAGAGGAGGATTGAAAAGGTAAATACTGAAATTATTTTACAATTGATTCTAAGATTAAGAAAGTAAATTTTTAGGATGTGTTAGGCAGTACTTTATATTAGTTTAGAAGAGATAGTATTCAAGACGCTGTTTTAAGTTCAAGCCATCTTTATTATTATTGTATTATTATTATTATTTTTATTATCATTGAACAGAATGGCCTTCTGCTCAGTGAAGTTTGTTTGAGAGAGGTCTTTTACCGAGAGATTGAGGAACTACAATACAAACTCAGCATCCAGGCAGCCATTCTGTTATTATTATTATTATTATTATTGTTATTATAAAAAGTTATGCATGCCTTAAGCTGCAAGTATAAATGTACAGTATATAGATTGTCCAGAATCTAAGTTATCGCCAAATGGAACGGTACCAAAAGTGATGAAGACTTCGTTGTGATGAACTCCCTTGTTGATACCCAACAGCTTTAAGGAATTAGGTCTTCTCGTAAAGATAGATAATTCACTATATATATATATATATATATATATGAGATAATGTGGGACCCCATGGATACATTGGCTCTCTTGTTTCCCAAATGGTGCCCAGGTTTACTAAGTTATCTGGATTTATTTTGTTAGGGATGTAGTTTCAAGACTAATACAGTAGTGTAGATCAAGTAAGATCATTACTAAATACAGTATAGATATACAAGTTTGTTACACAAGGATGAAAACATTAAAAAAACAAAATCTAAATCTGAATAGCTACTGGCCCAACTAATGTTCCACACTTAGAAAAGTTACAAAATATTCAAAAGCATCATTGATTCAAATTGTAATTAGCAAAAACAGAGTATAAAAGAATAAAAGTCAAAGATGCCATCAAGAATCCAAATTGCTTTTAATGTAGAAGATGAATTCCTCCTTATACAACATGAGACATCCAGTAATGATGAAACAAGCATTGCATGGAAAAGGGGCACTAATGAGGTCCTAAACCAGATGGGATTTCAAGTAGAAAGTACATGACACAGAAGACTGGAGAGAGCTCATTTTATGTTGAACCCTGCAAAGGTTAAATCTCACAGAAAAAATGTTAGTGACAATGGTAATTATTTTTCATGATAACTTTTGAAGATGCAGACTAAGGGCTGAAAGGTGTCAGAGTAACAATAGCTGTGAGATGAGCTGTTTAGAAGCTTAGATGCTTCTTAAAATGTAAACATAAAATATTCCAGGAATCAGCATTGTCTTTGGTGCTTTTCTGAGTAATGAACACTGCCGTCATCTCCTGAGAGAGACACTGAAGTACATTGGAATTCTTCAATGAATTTTTCTGTCTTGGTTAACTATGTAGACCCTAGTTATTTATTAAAAGAGGTCCCACCCAGTTGATAGAAGGGACCCCTTGGTACTGAACATGACATACGAAATTAGAAGAAAAGCATCCACTACGTGGATGGTGCTGCCTATATAAATGACAAATGAGATCCTTCCAAACATTGTTTATATCAGTTTTCCTTGTCAGTGGATACAAAACAATCGGTTACCTCACTATTCAATTACTTAGATGTCTTATGAGCACCACATAGTAAATCCTCTAGTAGATAGAGTCTTAGACTGATATACAGCTCTCGTGGAGGAATAGGTTCTCAGTGAGGGATAAACGTTACGATAAAGGTAGTCAAAAGAAGCTGTACAGCTACGTGGGAGGAAATGGAAAGGAGCAAGGAAAAGTCAAAAGGATATAGAAATGTGGCTTTGGGCTTAAGGGACAGTGCAGAGAACCGCTAAGTGTATTTGCATGGTTCTTTATCTCGTCTCCTTGCCGTTAAATTTAGTTCCTTCTGCTTTGTTTTCCAGTTTGTTTAACTATTTTGCTCCGGTTTTAACCTATCACTAAAGAACAGATCCTTCTCGCCAGCCCATCTGGAGTTTAAATGAGACATGTAGGGCTTCATAACATCAAAAATTTCTTCAGTAAATGATGAAAGCTGAGCCAAGGCCAAGTGCAAGAATTAGGACAGCATAGTAGGAAAAAACTGAATGGGAGTTCAGGCAGGTAGGGCCCAGGACAGGGAAGAACGTCACAAACTAATTCTGCGTCTAATCTTTTAAAGGGAAAAGCTGGCATAACATTAGTGATAGTGGTGAGCTGTGTATTACTGTGCATCTTAATGATCGACAAATTACTTCTTTTCAGGAGTTTTTCAGTGGCAAATGTTTCTGCAGTAGGTGCCCAGAAAGATCATTCGAAAAACACCCTAGCAAGTTCAAAATTTAGAAGTTCAACACTCAACCTTACTGGACGGCCCTCCAGTGTTTCTTCGTCGGTTCTGGCTAACAGAGTGCCCACTGGTAAGTACTGGACAACATTATTGGAAACAGTTTAGTGGAGGTAAATTTATCGTTTTTTGTTATCGTTCATTTTGACTGACTTTTTCATAGTTAGCAAGGAAGTATTATTATAGAACTCAAGTGTGTAGACTGACATAGAAATGACACGTTTTAAGGGGTTGTATCGTAAGGCATTTGATTGTAATAGTATTCTGGTTACATATTTATGGGGCTAATGATACTTTAGATGTAACATATGCAATTAATGTACATTAATTATTAGTTTTTTATAAGACTATTATGGTGCTTAGTTCTACAGTAGTGTAGTGATTGTAGCACTGTAACCTGCTCAGAAAGTTAGGGGAATGTAGTTTTCAGTATTTATTATACTGTTTCCATCCATCTAGTGCTCTGAGGGTTTTTGGAAAATTGGTGCAGCACCTAAGTTTCTATGATTACAGTAAACTTCATTTTTGGCTCTTGAGAAGCAGAATTGAAATGAAAAATTACAGGCTCGTTTTAAAAACGTAAAATAAGTGTTGAGGTTATGTGCTGGTTTGTATTTTATATTATTTCAAGGAACTGACTAGAAAGTTGCAGGCAGTGAGCTAGTGGGTTTAGACCTTCCTTGTTTGATGTTCTGAATGGACTGTTCTTTGATGTTTGAAGTCTTTACTTGTGACGAGGTTGTTAGCGTTGCGAGTGAGTTCAGTTTGCAGGCAATTCGACTCGACTTGAATTTGGCTGAAAATGCAATAAGACCTCGTGTACTGACGAGATTGATTTGAAGAAAATGGCGTGAGGAAACAAAGTGTCATGATTTGGAATTTGGAAGTCACAGCAAAGGTGCCAGACGTTGTTATTCCACTGATATGTTATACGTAGCCAAGTTGTAACGACAGTTGATGAGGGATTCTTAAGTGCTTCGTGACCAATTTTATATTATTGTATAGGAATTTTTTTATTATGATCATGCAGATTCTAGGGACTTTGGTTTATACTAGTTCTTCCGTAAGACATACATGCAAAAAAAAAGATTACCATCTGTTTTTAGAATGATTTCCCAAATCCTCTTACAGGTTAAACCGTGGTGTTAATCACTATGTCAGTTATAAATCTTTTGCCCAAATCTCTGCCCTCAATAATCCTTGAAAAATATTGGCACAGTTGCTTCAGAGGTACAGTCCCAACTACCACATTGGCTCAGACCTAGAGTTTACATTTAGCTGATCTTATAGGAATGACTTGTACTTGTCTTTAGAAATTTTGTCAAATAAAACTTTGTCGTGAGTGGGAAGAATGGCTTTGATATTTTCAAAAGTTTCTTTTTTGCGTGATAGTCATTGTCCACGATGTGGGTAGTTCTGTACAGAGGTACATATGCATTAAAGAGTTCTGTATTGTCTCAAGATCATCTTCAAAAAGGGTTGAACGTGGTTTTGGTTTATTTTTATAAACCAACCTCTTAGGAACTGTAGATATCAGTTAGCAGGCCAAAGCCAGTTGGCAATGGTAAGAGTATATAAGAACTGTCAGGCATTTTAGATTCCTCTCTCTCTCTCTCTCTCTCTCTCTCTCTCTCTCTCTCTCTCTCTCTCTCTCTCTCTCTCTCTCTCTCTCTCTCTCTCCATTTGAAGGAAGACAGGGCAAAGAGAGAAATTTAGATGATGTCAGATTGATTGTGCTTGAAAAGTCTTAGAACGTAAGGGTCAGGTATCCAGGAATTACTTACTAGTGAATGGTCTTTGTATCCATAAATATATTCTTTTCCAGTGTCTCTCACACCATCTATCCATTCTTTTCTCTGTTCTCCTTTTTCTCCTCTTATCAACATTTCTGATTGAATGCTGTTACACCAACTTATCATCCATTCTTTCCACATGACCATACCATCTCAAAACCTACACTATCCCTTCTACCATTCCAACAATATATATCCTTTTTCTTATCCTGTCATTTCTTAAGTCACACATTTAGATAACTCATCTCTACAGGTTTTGCCAAGTCATTCTATATATATATATTCATACCATATATATATATATATATATATATATATATATATATATATATATATATATATATATATATATATATATATATATATATAATGTGTGTAATATAATTGATAAGTGCTACTGAGACGGGCCAAGATTCGATCCACGGTTTGGTGTAGAAACAACGTAAGGATATGGATATATATTATATATATCGACCAACATGGTATTATCGACCTTAAATCGCAAGGAATAAGACGAACTACGCATATCATTTGTTACACGACTTACCGGGCCCAGCACCGTAATATTTCGGCAATATGAATAATATCATCGTGAAAAAAGGGTCACTAGTCGGGTAGAAAGGTTCTTAATTAATTTATTTAAAATCAATATTTATTTTGTGATTAAAAGGTCTGGAATTACGTCATTTTTGTCTAAACTGATTTGCCTTCTTTGAACTTTCACGAGTTGGCATTTATATATTTTTATATAACTCGTTTATAAACCTTTCTGAAGGTGAAATATCGTATAACCGACGAGTTCTCCCCACGGTTTATATTATTTAAGAGTCAGATGATAAAAGTAGTTCTTTTAAATGTCACACGGGAGAGAGAGAGAGAGAGAGAGACCTATAAACTCCAGCGCGCCATGTTTATTGCCTACTTGGCAACCGAGCCTGAACGTTACTATGGTTAACGTTTGAAAATACCTTCAGCACGGTTACCAAGTTAACGTTGTGATGTGAGACGGTTTCTCGTTCGTCGCTGTTGCGATAACGGTCCTTGTGTAATGCGGGTGTTAATTTCAGTAGGAGTGTTAAAGAGCTTTGTTATAATAGCGGGAATTCGCTAAATATGAAATAGTGTCTGGTCGTCTGATAGCGCCGGGAAATCGTGCATAATTGATGCCAGGAATCACTTGACGTACTTCCTTTCGTTATTTCGAAGTTCTGTAATTTATTCATCCAGTGGAATGAATATGTTATGTTATTAAACATCGCTTGACGAAAGCGATTTTTGGTGTTTGTTAATGAAAAGAAGGAAAAAAATCGTTGTGTGTCGGCAATGTTGTGATTCAACCTTGAATGCTGACGTCAGCTGGTCAATGATTTACGAAGTCGGATACTGAGATTGATCATGACAGATTCATTGTTCATTACAGATCTACAAGTGTTACATTACTTTGTAGTAAATGTTTAAATTACAGTTCGTGTATTTACTGTAATTTTGTTATGTAATTCCTTTGCGGAAAGTGCATAAAAGCAATGGTTTAGATAGATAATTGGTGATTGGAAATTTTCTTTCACCGTCGTCAGATTCCAATGGTTAGCAATCGATGAATATGGACCGACGAAATCGCATTAAGTCTCTCTCTCTCTCTCTCTCTCTCTCTCTCTCTCTCTCTCTCTCTCTCTCTCTCTCTCTCTCTCTCTCTCTCTCTCTCTCTCTCTCCCCCGTTTTGTGAATATATTTTTGGGTAAAGGGGTTTATAAATTATAGATGTTAGATATATGCATTACTTTGTCAAACAAATTTTGATGAACAAATCGAAAGAAATGGTTCGAAATTTATATATATATATATATATATATATATATATATATATATATATATATATATATATATATGTGTGTGTGTGTGTGTGTGTGTGTGTAAAGTGACCAATGTTTTGGAAATGTCATACACAGGTATGCATGGCGATTTAGCAGTAAAGTATGGTTATGGATGAGACTTTTGTCATTATTTTCATGTGTGTGATAGAGAGAGAGAGATTAGCAAAGAACTAAAGGGATGCACAAGGGACCCTTTGTAGTCTGACATATATCACTCTGAGAACACTGTAGGCAGAATCCTCTGCTGGAATAATCAGCTAAAATCGATACCATATTGATTAGATACGCACGTAATAGGTAGTTCAGGTGTTGAACTTGTTCTTGTTCCCTGTATGGAAACTTTACATCTTCATACAGTGTACTTTTTAGGGTCCAACATATTTACAGCATTAAAGGTTCTTTGCAGCATCCCCGTGGCCCTAACTTAGTAGTTGTCTGCCTTTAGATTTTTATCTATTCTTTGTAACTGTAAATTTACCTTCCAGTTTTTCTTCTGGTCCATGAACAACAGCTTTCTAGTACCCCTATGAGAGTCTATAAACATAACTCGGTATCCTTACTAAACTTCAGACTAATGGTAAAACCTGTTTAAGTATTTAAAAACAGTACCATTTCTAAAGATTAAAAGTCCTACCCCTAATAGAAACTCTGTGTTTAAAGCTCAGAAAACAGCTCTTCATAATACAGTACATTGCATCTGGGCAGTGAGTCATGGGGTGGATTTTAGCCCCATGTAGATTGAGTTAAAAGTTAAGTAACCTTAGTTTTACCAGACCACTTGATTAACAGCTCTCCTAAGTCATTTTACGTGGCTAAGAACCAATTGGTTACAAGCACCACAGCTTGTGGAATGAGCTTATAGCAATTTCTATCACCAGAAATAAATTCCTCTAACTTTCATCAGCCGAGAGACTCAAACTCAATTGAGGACAACTTTAAACTTTTCAAAGTCATTCTCATTCAATAGACTGCATTCAGTGTAGTTTTTCATCTGATTTTTAAAATATCTGCGGACACACTTTAAGTCATCATGAAACGTTGTTTACTCAAGGTTATGGGTTAGGCAAATCATTTTGCCAATTGTGATTCTGTGGATGACGGTTCCTGTCCCCTTTCTCTTAACATACCCGAACCATAACTCTTGAGATCTCAGCCTGACTGATTTCGTTTTTAATGTGATGTTGCCATTGAAATGTGAACTACCCTGCTTCATTTTTAGTGTACTTGGGTCATTTTAGCCTTTACTGAGTTCCTAGGGTTGAAATGCTCTTTTTTCATTTATTTATTTTTATTTTTTTTTTATTTTTGCATCCCACCAAAGGTGCTTGTAAAAAGGTAATGACCAAAAAAACTACTCAAGATTGTGTAAGCCAGGTAGCTTATTTGATGAGTCTTTGGCCAAGAACAGGTTTCTCTCTAGCGAAAAATAAAGTAGCAAATCTAAATCAAAACGGGTAAATTTCATGACACTGTGCTGAATGACTTTTGTGAAAAGTGCAAATCCTAACAGAAATCTTTTGCGTTCAAGTAAAAATAATTTGCACAGGCGAGTGTTCCACAGAAATAGACACTATTTCAGGGACTTTTAGCAAATATGCTAATATTTGGGAAAATGAATACAAAAATCACCTTAAGTTACGACAACTTGTAAGAGTAGATCCCCTTCGGAGTCACTGTATTTTGAGTGAGGTCGAAAATCTGACAAGTTCCAAGGATGAAGGATGGGCTCTGGTTGCTCATCAGCTATCGAGCCTGTCATGAGTAAACATGACCTCCGAAAAGCTGGCAACATGAAGGTCAACGGACATCACCCAAGTGGGGATCCAGACGACTATGTCGAGATTAGCGGAGAACACATCTGCCTATCCCTGCCCCAAAGTGGGCGTTTGATCGCAGAAGCTCTGTTGAGGAAGCAAGGTAGATGGAACTGGGAACTGCGTGTAGCCTGTACACTGGAAATGACTGTCGTGTTTTCTGCACTGGACTGCTATCCATTTTATGTATGTTCTGCATCACTAAACACTTATGAAAATTTTTGCTGAATGATAATCCAGATTCAGTGTGGGTGTTCATGCACAGGTCATAATTGTTAATGTTTTCATGTCAAACTTTCTTGTAATGGGAATAGATGCAAAGTGATTGGTTTCCACTTTTTTTTTTGTGCACTTTCTGCCTGACTTCCCAGGTGATATAAACCCTCATCAGTGCTGTTTTTCATGATTTCTGCTGCATTTATAAAGGCATTTGTCCTTCTCTGATGAACTGCATTTTCCCAGCCCAGACCAATTCAGTCTGAGATCTTGGTCGAATTTCCAGATTCTGGTCCTTAATCTCTGCAACTTCCTTCCACTTTAGATACATTTTCAAGAAAATTTATGTGCTCTACATTGAAAACTTCCAGTGTGATATGATTATTGTATGCACCTGAAATATAATTGCTAAATTAATATCATTGTGATAGTTATAGGTTAAGCTGCTCATTCTCTATTTAATACATTTGATTGATTTGAGAATGAAGCTTTATGAAGAATATGGCAGATGGCAGGATAGAGTGAGAAATAATACCATAGGGAAATTATGGAAGTTCCAAATGCAAATGAGATGATGGCTTTGACATGACCTTTGCACAGCCCTGAGAAGAATAGTGTGTGTGATAATGTCTGTTGGGTTTGTGGTCACCAGAAGAGTTAAGTTATAGGTAAGAGGCTGGAGATGAGATTTGTAGAAGTGAATGAATTTCAAAGGGATGGGGACATGCCATATAAAAGCACCAAATTTATATCATGGAATCTTCAGGGTCCCTGCTCGTATTTTAGAACCGGCGCCAAGAGATTTGACCCCCGTTTAGCTCATATGAATCACTTTTGTAAAGTGGTGTCATTCAAGACATGTGAAGATCAAGTTAAAAGTGTATGCTCTTTCAGACCATGTGATGTTTAGCTAAAATGGTGCAGAATTGTTGTGTTTTCCTCTTTTGAGGTATTTCTTACTTTAGTTTCGTGTTATATGCCACTCTTTGGCACAACTGACACTCCCCCTTTTTTTTTCCCTGCCTCTTATCTATCTATCTATCCTCTTCTTTCTTTGCTCTTATTCCCTTCTTCTTCTGCTATCAATCAATCGTTAGTTTCTCATTATCTTGCACATTTATTGAAATAATCTTATTGGGTACACAATTAAGGAGCAGAGTAAAACACAAAGGTCAGTTTAGTGAGTTATAATTGAGTAATCTGCAAAAAATCTGAGTTTGAAACATAGAATAATAAACAAAAGAATCTATAGGAAAATAAACTGTTCACCTCCCTCTGCAAAAAAAAAAAAAAAAAAAAAAAAATCTTATATCTCAAACTAATTAAAACTTTTAAGTTACTTTTCATGAGCATCACACAGCTACACACAGTTTGCAGTGCATTTCCAATGCAGGCCTGGGATGCAACAGGCAGGTTGGACCACACAGGATGCCATGTGAATGTTGCACTCTCAAAATGCCGCCCAAAGCCCTCCGGAGTTGGAGGCTTCTGTGTACACTGGTTGCACAGATTCCAGTTTGATAGACTGCATGCAGTGTATGCTGTAGAACGGTTGTGTCAGGGGGATGTTCTCCATTGTCCCATTCTTCTCAGAGAAGAGTTCCCTACATGCCTCATTCACAGACTCCAAGTTGCTTGTTTTACTGTAGATGATTATGGTGAAGCACTAAAGCAACTGTAATTCCTTGCAGTTCGTTGTCATGGTCATTTAGGGTTGATTCATAATGTCCTTAAAGGCCTCTGTCACCTTGTAGGATTCCAAGACTCCCATACTGATTTTTTCCCTTTGCCAAAGAAAGCAGGAGTTGTATCGCAACCCGTGAAACTTGTGAAATATAGGCAGTGCTGGTGACCTATCGTACCGCAGGGTTTGGCAAATAGCATTGACATCCAGGTACATGAAGATCCTTCCAGTTCCAAATGATACCCAGATTGCTGCCATCTGATGTTGGCTGGTCAATATGACAATGACGTCTGTGTCAACAGTGCGTACTGAACAAGTAGGGCATCCCTTGTCCAGTGCATCTTTCAGGTGAATAACAATCTTGGTATCAGCCTCTTCATGGTCACATCATGGCATGGAATGGGCTGAACCTCTGCTGATCACATCTGTGCTTGACGTTATGAAGACCTCCTTTCCATCTGGCCAGTCATTGGAGCGAACTTTGTCTGAAAGAAACTGGAAAAGCTCCTCCTTGTTTGTGGGATCACAGAGGAAGTAGGGCCAGTTGCCAGGCATCTTTGTTGGACTACTAACCTTTCTGCGTAAACCTTTTTCCCTTTTCTCTCTTGTTGACTCCTTGATACTTACAGCTATGTAGCTGTGCCATACCACATCAAATCTGCAGGATTTAAGTAGCTTCAGGATGTTGGGGATGAAAACACCACTAGCATAGTCACTGAATGTGGTGACGTTAGTAGGGGAAAGCATATGCACCACAGCGGCACCGTATAGAGTCCTTACATCCAGAAATGACGGAGGTTCCTTCTGAGAATTTTGTATTTCTTGCACAAGGATACTAATGAGGTCAGACTTCTTTCTTGTTCACATGCCTTCTTCAGTTGGCCTTGTACAGCTTTTGTATCATAGACTGGCTTAGGGACACCCACTGATGCTTTGGGAAGTGCCACAGCTGGAACATTTGATGAGCTGTGTGGCAGCTGGTTGCCTTTCCCCCTCCTGACATCAATCTTAATTCATCTTAGATCTGCCCCTTTTTTGATGCAGTTGGTGACTGGAAGAGACTGATGCCTGTTCCATGAAAAGAACCTTTGGCAGTTGTGCTTGAGGGGTTATAATAAATTTTGTCTAAAGCCCCCAGAGTGTCGAGATCTTTGCGGAGCTGAACAGGGCATACTGTTCCTGTCATCTTCATGTTCTCATAGGTAGCAGTGGCGATTTCATTCCCTGCTTGCAGAACTCTGTCATAGTTGACACTGAAGCCAAGTTCATACATCTTTTTCACCAGTTGTTTTGACTGTGTATTGAGGCCGATGTACAATGGAAGGGGTGGTTCAAACTAATCAACAACGTGATCATGTTACCCGAGATACTTGTGAGTCACTTGGGGCACTCAGCTTATGACTGTTGGTCTTCGTACAATGATAAAGAATGACCTGTGAGGCTCTGAGACAGGCCTGTGAATCTGTGGTCTCCTGGTCCTTTAGATCAGTTCCTTGTATCTACATAGTTATCAGAGATTTGGGTTGGGTTGGGACATCCTTCTTCTGACAGTCACTTGCACTGAAGATTTCATTTTGTACAACCCTTGCAGTCTTTGCCAAAATCAAAGCATCTCTCTCATACTCTGGTGTGAATTCCTGCCTCAGCATTTGCTGCATTCCTTGTTCAAACACAAGTAGCACTTGTTTCCCATCACTGCTCTTGGGCATAGGGGAGTGATTCAAAACTTGTTCCTTGAAATGTCCTATCTTACTGGTAACACTGTACTGAAGTCTGCAAGACCTTTCTCATAGAAGTTCTTAACAAAGAAATCTTGAAGCAGAATGTACCCTCTTCTATCTGATTTTCAGTATTCTAGAGCTAGAGTTCTACAAAAGCTCTTTCCTTGAGCATCTTCACTTTTGCAGTTTCATCCTTTGAGGGCTTCTCTTTGTCTCGCTAGAGAGCGATGGCAATTCTGAAAACCAACGAGGCAAGCAAGATGATATTTTGCTTCCAGGACAATAAGGGCAGCGGCTCCTTCAATCCTGTCCATTAGTTCTGTTTCTTGTAGATCCCTGGCCATGAACTTGACATTATCATCTGTGCCTAGAGTTGTAAATTCATGCAGAAGTCCATCTTGCTTAATGCAAAATATGCAGCTTGGTGTTGTCAAACGGTTGGCATGGCCGTCGCTGCCTGCCTGTGGGGGTACTCTCTCTTCCTCTTTCCAGTCTGTATTGAACTGAATGACAGGATTTGTGCCACTGTGCCTGATTCCTAATGAGGTTATCCACTGTGATACCACTGCTGAAATTCAGTGGCACTGGCAACGAGTTCAGTTCTCTGAAGGGAGTCACATTTTCTAGGAATAATACATAGGCCTCTGGTGCTGACTTGTCTATTCCACATGCATTCAGTGGGCAGCTCAGGGATTCAGTTGTAGTTTGTTGGCAAATAATGCACTGTGTCCATTCCATCTTCATAAAATTCAGTCCTCAAAACCTGAAATAATAGACAAATTGCAACATATAGCAGATAAACTTGCAACATATAGCAGATATAATGTAATAAGCATGTATCTGAATAATCGGTTATAAAGTTGCATTGTGTAGGCATCCTGCTGCTCTGATAACTTGGCGCCGGTTCTAGATTGAAGCCTGGATACTGATGTATACCTGTAAAAAATTTGGTACTTTTATCCAGATGTCCCCTTCAACTACCTAAGCTGCCCCACTAAAAGATATTTAACGGAATCTCACAAAGGCCCTTGTGTGGCTCAAGGCACTGGAGGTGATGGTGATGTTTACAGATGTCTAGGTTGTTGATGGAATATCCTTTTGTTTTGTTTTGTCATTGGCAGTTAGCTGGTGTACCACTGAGAGTATGTCATTATATTATCAACTTTATGGGTCTTGCATTAAACAGGGTAACGATACTGGAATTGCAAAAACTAAGTAACTTAGGCTGTTTCTGTATTGTGGAAGGAGTCAGTTGCTTGCCGATTCCCAAATGATGAAATGACAATGTGTTTGCTCAACTCTCTCTGTCTCTCAAGTGACAGATTTTAAAGTATGAAGGTTTCCTTTAGCATTTATGTGGTCTTCAACAGTCTGTGCACAGAGGTCTTTAGGTCCCACTAGATATGTCCTTTCAAAGAATGGTCATGATCAGTTTAGGGAACTGGTACCAGGAATAGCAGCAGTCTTTCCAGTGGCTAAGACTGAAGGGAACAGGTAGAAAGTATTTAAAAGCCAAAAGGAGTACTGTTGGAGCCAAAGGGACTCTGCAAAGTACCTATACCACTAACCAGCCTTCTACTGTGCCACAGTGTCCAGTACAAGTGGTACCTCCCTTGGTTACAGTTGATTTGTACATGCTTTAGACAGCTAATGTTTTGTCTGTATTATGTAGTGTATTTTTGGTTAAAATGTTCTGTAATTTTGAATGAGTATAGTTTTATAGTGTAGGAACAGTATTCCAAGAACCCAGCTTATGTGGCTCTAGATTTGCGAAACAGTAGTTTTGGTTATATTACTTTGTACAGTAGGTTATCAGTGTGAATCTCTGTCAGTAAAGAGAAGTATATTTATAAAAAAAACATTGTAACCTACTAATAGGGACACTAAAGAATAAATTCATTTTAAACAAGTAGAAATTGTAATAAACTTTAATGGTTTGTAACGTCCAGTATTTTGTTATAAGCACTCGTCTCTTGCATGTATTTAGTCGTTTCAATCACAGCACCAATGTCAATTGTCTTGCATCATTTCTCCTTAATTTTGTATTGTTGTAGGACCAAATGGCCGAAGACCTGGAGCAAACATCACTAATCACATGAGCACTCGACCACCAGTATCATCCAAAGTGTCCTCAACAAATAAAAGCTTGGGGTCTGAAGGTGATATGAAAGGTTTGTTTGTAGAGATAAGGCCATTCAGAATAATTTTTGATAATTGTTTTTCATTAGATTTAAGTCGTAGTGTAGCCTTTAAATGCTTAGCAGATTGTTTTTCATTTTCTGAGTTTCATAAAAGAGTGTGTAAGTCAGACAAGTCAGTTTGCTAAGACACTAGTGGAATATCTTTCTGTGATGTCTTGAAAATTTTTTGTGATTTTTATTTGGCTCTGTAATTTTTAAGTCATTGTTCATTTCACTCCCTGACCCACCCCCTCCATTATAGATGATTACTTGTTCTGATAGAGTTAACTGTTGCAGCCCTCTTTTGAACCATTTTAAATCATTAAGTTTAGCCAAAATCAGTTACGGCAGCTAGTGTTCAAGTACTGTTTATTATCAGTCAGGGCTAAGCAATGCAGCCTGAAATTATCTTGCCTCCCAAATCTTTATCCTGAATATCCATTTTGCAGGTAAATCCAAAAGGCCGGGATGGGATCTGAAAGGCCGCCTGCAGGACATGGAAGCCCTCCTGAAGTCGAGAGAAGTGGAGCAGAAGGAGTGGATGAAGAAGTTCGAAGAGTACGACACCAGGATCGAGACTCTCGAGACAGAAAAGACTCATCTCAGTCACGATCTTGTCCAGACAACAACGTCCTACGAAGCGAATCAAGAAGAAATAGAGAATCTAAGGAGAAATCTGAGGTTAGATTTCGTTACTCTGTTTGCCATTTTTTTATTAATGCTGGAATTTGTGGTTTTTCATTCATGAGAACCAGTTGGATTGTTTCAAGATCATTTGCATTTGATATTTTTCACAGCTCCGCAATACTTTCTAGATATCTTAGAGCTAACAGCAAATCCACATAGAGTGGACCCCCGGCTGTTCACTGTTCTGGATAGGCGGCTTCACCTGTTCGTGGATTTTTCTGTGGAATATATACTGTATACACATTATTTGTGGAAAATTCGCGTATTCCCCAGTATTTTTCATAGAGAAATATTCACTAATTACTACATTTTCACATCATTTTCGTGACTTGGTGCATTTTTTGTGATAAAACTATTAAAATGCTCGGGTATATGCATTTTTAGAGGAGTTTTTTTGGTGTTTGAACTATCAAAATAGGCAGTTATAAGTATTTTTAAAGGGGTGTAAAGTATTCGCGGACTTTAGCTATCCGGGGCCGGGGGGGGAGTTGTGTTACGGATCCCCTGCAAATACCGGGGGTCGACTGTAGTTCCTAACTTACACTAACATTCAGTTTAAGTGATTTCTTAGAAATGTATGACATCTACAGTGGTAACCAAGAAAAAGAATTCTAATACTGTAGTTAGCTTATAAGTACAGAAGTTAGGTTGAGGTGTTAATTTACTTATAAAGGTGATAATACTATATGAAGGGAAGATGCTAGTGGACTGATTACTAAGTGTCATTTCGCCCAATCCAGGGAAGGTGAGATGTCATTGGATCGAATAAATGCATGTTTAAAATAAACCGCATGCAATATCACTACATTTTCAAGTCGTAAAAGTCCACCTTTTACAGAGGTTATTTTACTGCTATTGTATTACTTATGTTTTGTAGTTTAACTTCTCCCCTAAAACCTTTAAGGCCATACTTTTAAATGCATTTATTAATTTGTTAATTTATTTTTCCTTTTCCATCAACTGATCTAATCTCTATTTCTTACTGTCTTCTGTTACTCCTTTCAAGTGAACACCATATTCTTTGGGGGCTTGAATTTCAAGCCAGTCACCTGTAGGGTTGTTCTATATGAATAGGGTTCATCTTCTGAATAATAATAATAATTTCCTCACCCTTTTCAGAAAAGAACAAGATCAACGATGCTCTGAAAAGAATAACTACGAAAACACCATACAGAGTCTCACGTTCTCCAAATCCAACCTGGAACGCCAGGTCAACTCCCTCGACGCAGAAATCGCGGCTCGTCAGGAAGAGGTAGCTGGATTGAAAGTAAGTTTGCAAGCATTTGTTTCTTGTATGTGAAATAGTCACAGATTGATTGTTCCTCTGGAATACTCTAATGAGAAACAATACAATATGTGGGGAAAATAGGGAATAATACATGATACTATTGTGTAGAAGTGCAATGGTATGTCATTTAGGAACAAATTACGTCATAATGTGGTTTGGATTCCACAATAAGCTGTAGGTCGTTGCTAGGTAACCAATTGGTTCTTAGCCAAAAATAAAATATGTCTAATCCTTCCCGAGCCAGCCCTAGGAGAAAAAGCTGTTAATCAGCTCAGTGGTCTGTAAGCAAAACCAAAGATAACTTAAGGAAAACATTACAGTATTATCACAAAATGATGCATGAATATACTATAAAAAAGTTTTTTTTCATTCAGTTCAGTAAGATAGAATATTGAGAACTTGGGACAAAATTTTTACCATTTCGGAAAAAATTTACAGTAATATACTAAAAGCTAAAAGCATGATTTATTCAGTTCAGTAAGACAGAATATAGAACTTGGGACAAAAGCTAAGTGCTGCGACCTACGAGGTCATTCAGCTCTGAAACAAAAACTGACAGCAAGAAGGTTTGATATGTGTAACAGGAGGAAAACATTGCAGTTGCACTGTGAATCAATTGTTAGGAGAGATTAAGATAGGAGAGAATATGAATGGAGGTACAGTAAAAGGAATGAAAGTGTTGCAGCAAAGAACCCTAAGTAAAGCTTACAGTGCACTGATGACACTACCCCTGTATGGGGCAGGCAGGTCATTACCTTGATCATCACAGGGCATGCCTATAGGATTTGTTCTTTAAGGCATATTGAAAATGTGAGGTCTTACTCTTTTGACCCATGGGTAGTTGATGAATACCCTACTTGGTTCAGTTGTTATATGTACAAAATGTAGAGCAACGCTAATAGTTAGACATTTTTCTGTGAAAGGTCAAAATATAATCAACAACAAATGTCAAGTTTTGGAAACAAATCATGAAATTTTACCAGAATATCCATTTTCAGTGAACCAGTAGTAAGGTTTTTATAAAGCTTAAAATTTACACATAAAATTTCAAACTCTTTTTTTTTTTTTTTTTAATATAAGGCAGCCTTGCATGGCACATTGTCAGTGAGTCTGTAGGTTGCATTTCTGTCCAACTTTTTAACCTAATCATGCCCCAGTTTTCTCCCCTCATGTAAGGGCAATTCTTTATAATAGTCGGCAGATGTGATTCAGTCATCTCAAGTGTAGAAAATTGTCAGTGAACAGGATGTACTCAGCATTGTTAACACTTGAAGCTCAGTAAAAAAAAAAAAATCGTAACCGCGCTCTGGATTCTAGGGTTTTTATTTCTGCTCCTCACTTATTGACTAAAGGAAATTAAGTAAAGTTATTTGCAAGTTGGGAAATTCTACAAAGTTCACGATAAGGGTGCGAAAAAGTCATCCTTAGCAGGGTTACTGTACATCATTGTGCTGTGTAATACGGCCTTCAACTTGCTGGTGAAAGTTCTGTGGTAGATTTTAGAAAATCATATTTAATTTTGGGTTTTGTATTTTTATATCAGGCTGACAACTGTACGGAATCCTCCAAAGACCTTGGTATTCATGTTAAATTTATTGTAGTAGACAGGGACATATTTACTGAATGATTTGTATGCATAAACAGATTGTTGTGATTAATTTTTTTTATTCCAAATTAACCAGTCACCAGTCTTTGAAATACTGTACCAGACCCATACATATCACATGCGTCAGACTAACACACTCATTACAGTTTACGGTGTCTGAATTGTCGAGCACCCAAGCCGGCATGGAGGCACGTCTGAAGTCGACGGAATCTCTCCTGGTGGAGAGGAATCAGCAGATTACAGAAATGATGGCACAAATAGAAGAACAGAAGAGGAAGATAGAAGAATTGAATGAGAAGCTCCAACAAGGGGAGATGGTGCGGAGAAAGCTTCATAATACTGTTTTAGAACTAAAGGTAAGTAGGTTGAGCGTTTGGTATTTTGTCGAGTTTGTTTTGAATGTAAAGTCTTTGTTTATTTAACTCTTGTGTAAAGAACTTTTATTTTGAATGATTTTTATTTGTGAAATTTGTCATTGCAGGGAAACATCAGGGTTTTCTGCCGTGTGAGGCCACTTCTCAATGAGGAGATTCAAAATAATGCCAATTCTGATGTCATCCATCACATCAACTTCATTGACGAGCACACTCTGGAAGTCGGCAAAGGAGGTAAAGTTTAAGGTTGTTTTATTCTGCATCTTTGGTCTTGGTATCTTCTGTACCAAGAATGAATTTCTGCTTTGAAAATCCACTGCCTTTAGTTTCCTGAGGTCATTAAGGATTTCATCCTACGTTCAGGTTGTGACGCTAGTTTCAGTAGCCACAAATCAATCCTACATTCAGGCAAAGGAATTCTCTCTTGATTCATTCTTTCCCCCAAAATTTCATACAGTCATATTCAGTACCCTGGGTGAAGGAATCCTCAAGGAATAAGAATTTTTGGTAATTAAATTAATGTGTCTTTGTACAGGACTTGATCATTATCCCATGACACTAGAAAGCAATGGAATAAATTAAATAAAGTGAAGTAATCTCTTAAACTGTATATTTGGAATCACTTTTCATGTCTAAAACAAAACAGATCATTATCCCAGGACACTAGAAAGCAATGGAATAAATT
Source organism: Macrobrachium rosenbergii (assembly GCF_040412425.1). Classification (NCBI taxonomy): domain Eukaryota; kingdom Metazoa; phylum Arthropoda; class Malacostraca; order Decapoda; family Palaemonidae; genus Macrobrachium; species Macrobrachium rosenbergii. The sequence goes on along the minus strand of NC_089774.1, from coordinate 4,621,740 downwards.
AAATAAGTGAAGTCATCTCATTACTGTACATCAGTAACCACTTTTCATATCTAAAACAAAATTGTCAGGTAAGCAGTGAATTGCTAAGAAATTATTGTAACACAGAAAAGAGTGGGAGGGAGCAGGTCAATAAATATTTAAATTGGAAACTTTAATCCCAAGCGCTACGACCTATGAGGTCATTTAGAATAAAAACCTTTTAAAGGTGTAACAGGAGGAAAACCTCCCAGTTGCATTATGAAATAATTGTTTGGAGAGGTTGGCGTGCAAGATGGAAGTAGGAGAATATGAGTGGAGGTACAGTAAAAGAAATGAAAGGGGTTGCAGCTGCAAAGAAAATAAGTAATGCCTACAGTGCATCGTGAGAGCTGCACTGACAGCGATGCCCCCTTATGGGGAGAGTCTTAACTTGTTTGCAGCCTTTCTCAGTATAATTATCTTTGGTTTATATTAGTTCTTTCTGTATGGGGGTATATCTCCATTCTCTTGTGTTTTGTGCACTTTGTACAGAATTTCTTCACTACTTACGTTGTATGTCAGTCATTTTGATATTTTTAAGGTTTTAGCAAAGTATACTGTTACCAAAATTTGTTAAATAATTTTGAAAAAGTTTGCTATTCATGGAATTTCGGTTTATTAGAAGTACTTTGAAAAATAAGAGCAATAATAAACTCATGCTTTATATATGTAATGTATATATCAAATATGATCCTGCAAATATCAGAACTGTATTAGTGTAGATTACATTATTCCTATCATTAGTCTCAGGCCCAGCATTTAGTGGTTACCTACAAGACAGAAACATATTAGTCACTGTAGATGACAATATACATGATTAAAAGTTTTAATTTTGCCATTATGACTGAATACATCAATAAATAGACTTCATTTTTAGATTTAAAACTGTAACAGAAAACCATACAAAAGATCAGTAATGAAAAACAAAACTATATGTATTAAAAAAAAAAGGGGGAATGAAATTTCTTTCTGTGAAGTGCATATTCATTCTTTCAATCTTATGCCAGTTTTCCAATAAGTTTAAAACTTTAAAAATTTTGATTTTGTTTACAGATGTGAACACCAGTTCAATGTCTGGTCTTAAAAGTCGAGGAAACAACTTCACAGAGTTTGCGTACGATAGAGTGTTTCAGCCAACTGCAACTCAGGCTGAAGTTTTCGAAGAAATTTCACAGCTCGCTCAGAGTGCATTAGACGGTTATAACGTCTGTATATTTGCCTATGGGCAAACAGGTTCAGGGAAAACTTTCACAATGGAGGGCGTCCCCAACGACGAAGAACTGGAAGGAATGATTCCACGTACTGTCAAGCACATCTTTAAAAACATGGAAGAGCTGGAGAGTAAAGGATGGACTTACAAAGTGGAGGCCAGCTTTCTCGAGATATACAATGAGACCATAAGAGATCTCTTGGCATCACCCAAAGAGGCCAAGAACTTGACTTATGAGATCAAGTTTCAAGATAATAAGAAAAATGAAATTTACGTCACAAATCTCAAGAGGATCCCTGTTGAGAATGAGGGCAAAGTTCACACTTTACTGAACATGGCTCAGCAGCAAAGAGCTGTGGCTGCCACAAACATGAACGAGCAGTCTTCCAGGTCCCACTCGGTGTTCCAGCTACGGCTCTCCGGCGAAAATTCCAAGACGGGCGATTCGTGCGAAGGCATGCTCAACCTTGTGGATCTCGCTGGCTCGGAGAGATTGAAGGAGTCCAAGTCCGAAGGGGCACGTCTCGTCGAAACCCAGAACATCAACAGGTCTCTGGCAAACCTTGGCAATGTCATTATGGCAATTGGCCAGAAGCAGAGTCACATTCCTTACAGGAACTCAAAGCTTACCCACTTACTGCAGAACTCTCTGGGTGGCAACTCGAAGGCACTGATGTTCGTCAACATATCCCCCGTGGAGGCATGCCTTAACGAGACACAGAACTCGCTTCGTTTTGCCACTAGAGTAAATCAGTGTCATATTGGTGTTGCGTCAAAGCAAATTAAGAAGTGATGACTGTATTTGTAGCAGTCTTAGTAGGAATGCATACGGGGACTTCCAGCATAATGTTAAGCTTGAGAATTAACAGATTTTCTCTTCTGAACAAACCCAGGTAAATGTAATAGGAATACTTACTGGTTTCCCAGTTTCTCGAACATAAACAATTTGAAATAGGATTTGATCCTTGTTCTGTACACTGAACAAGTACAAACGGAACTTCGTCTTAGAGTTTAAATTTGATAAAGGAAATTACCAGCACTTGAGCAGTACGAAAATATTTATAAAGTAAGTCTTAGGTAAAGCATTGTACAGCAATTAGGTTTTTAACGACAGAAGGACGTGCAATTATTTGCATTAAAATACAAAAAAAAATATTTTTGTAAAATACTTTATTACCCTCATAGGGGATTAAGAATTTTATTTGTTGTAAAAAATCTTTGAATAACTTTATTTTTCTTCCAAAGTTAGGGTTAAACTTGGAGTCTCTTACTTGGCAGTAATGAATATTTTATTGTAGATATGAAAATATGTAAAAAAAAAAAAATAAAAATACCATTTAGCAAGTGCAAAGTCCCTCATAACAGGTAGTATTAGAGTTATTGTAATGAACAGGAGTAGTTTTGAGCAATCGACTATTATTTTTTTGAGAAATAGCAAATTAAAGGAAGGGAACCGTACATATGAAAGAACTTTAGTTGGAACAGGACCTGCCTATAGGTTGATAGTTATTAATATAATACTTTAAGTTAATTTTATGGATGATTTATTCAAAGCATTATTATTTTCTTATAAGAGATTAAAAGATGTCACAGCTAAAAGCACTGCCTGTGATTTGTCAATGCTCTTTCTTTTTAATGCCAAAAGATTTTAACTTCCCTACGCAAGTATGTATATTGTGTGCATTAATGATACATTGAGTAGCTTCTTACAGACTTCCCAAGATCACTTTACTTACTTTTAATGGTTTGTGAATAATTTGTAATTAATGCTCTACAGATTTTGCTGAAAGTGTGAGTGTGTGGTCTTCTTTTTCTGTCCTGTTTTTGCTAATTGAGTTTTAAAATAAACATTGATTAACAAATTGTGTTATCATTTGTCGAAGGTATTTGTACTTGTTTTTAAGAGTATGGATAATTTTTCACAAAGTGTCTTCATGACTTTAAGAATAATTATATACCCAGGAAAAGAAACTGGAATATAAAGTATGAGACTAATGTAATCTCTCACTATGGAGCTCTAACAGCATTTTATATGTAGTTAATGGTATGACACTGACACCAAACAGGACCGATATCTTTAAACCAGAGAAACGTTTTGACTCGTCATTCTCAAAGGTGTAACAGGAGGAAAACCTTGCAGTTGCCTATTAATCAAATGTTAGGAGAGGGTTGAGGAAAGTAAGATGAAGAAAGAGAATATGAAGGGAGGTACAGTAAAAGGAACAAAAGGCGTTGCAGGTAGGGGCCAATGGAACACTGCAAAGAACCCTAGGTAATGCCTACAGTGCACCACATGAGGTGCACTGAAGGCACTACCAAGTTGGGACCATAGCAAGCCAATTGAGGGCCAGGGTTCTCTTTAAGAACTCATGTAGGTCTCAAAGGCAGGGAAAAGTTGCCTCAGTCTCTTCCTCAAGATCATTCTGCTTACAATTGATCAGAATGACCTCCTCAAAGTGCCTCTGCACCTCGAGGGTGTCTGAGATCTGGGGAAGACAACCCTGGGTCACTCCAGGTCTTGGTCCTCCTGGGATGCTCCCTCTGTAAAAGAGGAGCTTATCACAGCCCTCAAAATACTGCTCATCCACTCGAAAATGTGATTTGTCCAGTCCTAAGACCAACTGAGGAGCATAGGCCTCCCTCACAGGCTCTCCTCCAAACAACTGGTAGGAGTCAGTGAAGGGGAAGAAAGGGAAACTACCCCCTTAGGGGTAGCCACAACAGGTGGAAGTTTGGCAGGTGAAAGGAAGGTGCTAAAGAGCTTCAGTGTCACCAGCGAAATATTACCCTTTGATGACACCGGGGAGAACTTCCCCTCGTTCAACCTCCTCGAGGTAAACTTTGCCCACTGTTTAGAAAGAAACTTTCTGAACAAGATTACCACAATTACATACATGAAGCAAGGGGTCAATTTGCACAGAGTACAAGAACCTATTGCATTTGTCTGGCACGACATCATCTCCTATTCAAACGTTTGACTTGCATCTGTGGATGTCCCATTCAACTTATAGAAGATAGTGAATGTCATATTTTACTTATCCAACACAGATGGACCAGTACCAGTGATTTTCCAATTTTAATCTCATTTTGCAAAATTATCCCACTACACATAAATATCCCTCATTACAACACACATAAAGCTTACTAGAAAATACTGTATACCAATTATACACATGAGAAAACCCTCCATTTGAATATCTAATAGACGACAATGAAGGTAATCATATAGTAAAATTTAGTAAAACTACAGCAAATGAAGCCATACCCAATCAAAAACATCAAAACAAAATATCTTGGTGGTCTGTAATTAATAAAACAAAAACATTCAAATGGAAGAAGGTTATACAATCTAAACAAACGGTTCAACAAAACTGATAAATCAAAACCTGCACAGGAGATTTACTAAAAATGATCACAATATTAAAAGAGACTGATACCATAAAACCAATATACAATAAACTCAGCATAGTTTAAACAAGGGGTTATACAGTACGTGGAAATTTTCACCAAGACTGAAGATTTGACTATGGATGCCTTCATCCCCAGCAGAGATTTGAAGGGCACTGTGTGGTTGAAGATGGAATCCTAGGAATCCTCTCTCCTAAGCTCAACTGCTGCTTCTACCCTTCTTAAAAGAAACAAAAGAATGAGAAACCTGCCTGGAAAACTGGGAGATAATCCTCTCTCTCCTACAAAGGACCGGGTTGGCTCTCTACAAACATCGGTCTCTTGTCTAAAGATGAGATATCTGCCACAGCGTAGTTTGTTACAGTATTCACCCACAGATTAGGCCATGAGACAGTCTGCGGAGCCTCCGCATCCCCTGGTGTGTACAGTAGTACCAATGCTGGCAGGAAAGCAACAGGGGAGTTTGCTTGATCTGCTAAAGGCAGATCAGGGCGCTCACTTCCCCCAAAACACCACAGGCTGAGACCACAGCAACCTGACCAAAAGTCACACTTCCTGAGTGTTCCTTAAGGAAAGTCGAAAGAGAAGGTGCACTGCCTCTCGTCATGCAGCGAACCACACTCACAGGTGGTAGAAGAGCTCAAAGAACATCCAAACACCGAGCAAGCTGTGGGTGCTGATTCCCCTCTATGCCCCCCTAAACACCCACACATGTGTAGAGCAAACTACCTGCACATGCCTCCCATTGCAACTCCTTGGAGTCATTGGGGGGGAGAGACTACTCCGAGCTGCAAAATGCACCTGGTCTACAGACCTAGTATGGGTAATAGAAGGGGGATGTGCAGAACCAACCTGATGTGAGTCTGGGAGTGCAAACACATCAGAAGAAGGCCTGCCTTTCCTCTTTCCCACCAGGTTCTCAAGAAAGGTAGCCAGCGGTGGGATACATGAAATCTTAAGAGCAGGCCATATTTTCTGCAAGTACTCGTGTGACGACAACTCCCACGCACTTGCTTCCTCATCCTCAGACAAGATAAAAGGAATGGGTCTGTCATATTTGGGGGAGCTAACCCCTATTAGAAAGGTAGATCCAAGAGTATAAAGAGGAGCTGGAAGGGTTCAGTGATGTCACCAGGGGAGCATTGCCCCCCTGAAGAAATCAGCGAACACTTCTTGTCCTTCTTCCTACTCTTACCAAGGGGCAGATATGTCACAGGATACGGACCATAAACAATCTTTATCCCTCCAGTAGGAACAAATCTCATAGGATCTCATGCGGGTCACCTACAGAGGAGACATGAAGCGACCACATGACCTCTGCATTGGCACTGGACAAGAACAAACTGGACCAAAATACAAAAATACAACGTACAGACACTACGCACAAAAAGCATAAAGGGTTGCAAAAGAACGCGGATAGCAAGCTACACAAACAAAATCCCATAAACAGAGGGAAGAAAGAGAGCTAATACAGAATACAATTTGGGCCAAAGGCCAAGCACTGGGACCTATGAGGTCATTCAGCGCTGAGAGGAAAACTGCGAGCAAGAGGTTTAAAAAGTGTAACAGGAGGGAGACCTCGAAGTTGCACTACAAAACAATTGCTCGAAGAGGGTGGAAAGTAAGATGGAAGAAAGAACATGACTGTAGGTATGATAAAAGAAATAAAAAGGGTTGCAGCTAGAGGCTAGTGGGATACTGCAAAGACCTTTTCTTAAGTAATGCCTACAGTGCACTGCGTGAGGGTCACTGATGGCACTAGCACCCCTACAGGGAAGAGAGCTGGTATGTCTTCTCCTTCGGGAAACTAAAGAAAATGCAAGAGGTGAGACTGGGCAAGTGAGGGATGTATCCCCCCTCCCACCCCCCTTATCTCCACCCATTAAATACTTGTTGCCTAAATTTCACGACCAATCCAGCTCCAACACAAGTAATTTACAAGCAATTTAACTAAAATCACACATTTTTCACAGGAAAACACAAGTAAAAGTTAACTGTATCGTGCATTTACTAAGATTTCCTTGGTCTAATGTTTTCCTCTAACCCGCAACCTACAGCAACGGCCCAATGGGTCAAGGCTCTGGGTCAGAAACCTGTCACATTTAAACAATTATTGCTATATAAAACAAACTGGCAAAACGAGATAAAACAAAATTACCTGTTGCTCAAGCATACCTCACACACTGAATTTCAGCTACAGACAACACTTTTGTATTGTCAATCTTTCCTGTTTTGACACTGGACGTTACCCTACATCCACAACCATTTATAGGCTATACATAGCTCAACAAATGGTGGCCTATCATGCAGTTTGGCCTGCATACACCTACATCCTAAAACTGGTCTGCATAGGCTACTGGGTAAATTTTTACTTTAATACCAATGCCAATCACTTGAGTGGTGTGTTCAGTACAAACCCCAAGGAAGTGAATGTTAAAACATATACAAAAATACTGTAAATAGGTGAATGTTAAAACATACATATGTAAAAAATAGTGTAAATACTCAGTAACAAGGACACTTTGGAGAACAGCATAAAAACTACAGTTTCAAGTTGTGGTATTATAGTAAAATAAACTCCCAATATCCAGTAGGGGACAAATAATTATATCTATACCCAACTGATATTTATAATCTACCTTTGGCCTATGCTGGAATAAATAATGGTAATTCTACTAAATAATTTAAGAATACCACAATCTTAGCTGTAGCTGTCACCTTTAACCCAAAACCGGCGAGTCTTTCTGCTGAAGTTAAGGATGGCTAAGGTTGAGGAATGGAAACTCTGTTACTCTTGACTTCTGTAGCTTCTTGAATCCTTGCCAGGTTTATAAGAGTTTACATTCTGTTGGATATATTATTAAGGCAATTTCTTCCCTTCTATAATCAGTTCCCTGTAATACAAACGTTAATTTAGGACGAGATTCTTCTGCTTCATATCATATGGCCCTTAAACCAAAGCTATATTATACTCTACCCTAACTTTCTTACATAGGACTGACTGCCAACCTACCTACAGTATAAAGGCCTATATGATTTATTCAGAAAATGAGAAGCACTTGAACGAGTTTTGGCTATTTAATATATTTTTTAAATATTGCTTCTTTCTTACCCTAAATACGATGATAAGATTGCAACCACGTTCATGCAAGGCATGGTGGATGTAACTTGGGCCTACATAAAGTCATAAAAATTAGTTCTTTGTCGTTAAATTATCGTAAAAATATTTTTAAAAACTGTTAACTGTTAGGTCAACAAGTTCAATCTCAACTGAGACAAATGCATATCTTCTAGAAGGGAGAAATATTACATTACAAACGCAGATCGTTAAACTATAGTCACATACACGCCTAGCTGACACCGTCTTCAGTAAAAGTTCATTTGCTTGTTAGTTTTTTTTTTTTTTTTTTTAAGGCCCCTTAGGTCAGACTAAAGACTTCTAATTAAGAATTTATTTTCTTTGTCTCTCAACTTGTTTGACTTTTTTTTCCTGGAATTTGTCAATTCATTAAAACGCCATGATTTCAATACCCATGTCTTTGTATGAATCTAATTCCTTTCCTTGCAACCTCTGACCACCATTTTACGAATTTCCTTTCAATAAAATGTTCAACAAGTCTCATTTACACGCAAAGACAAGATTGAGGCAAGATAAAGTGAAAGAAGTTGGACAGCCGGATGGAAAGAAACACCATAGGAAATTAAATGAGTTGTAAAAGGGCAGTCAGTCGTGTAGATGGGGATAAAGGACGCTGGGAATTACTTTAATTCCTTGTCCAAGATTTTAAAAAAATGTTTCGGGAATTTGCCGTTTGTCCTTGAAACTGTAACTTAAGTTTTTCATAGGTCTATCTTAATCGGAAATTCCATACATGACTTTTGAATAAAGTGCAAATTATGTTTTGTTAGAATAAATAAAGTCTTTAAAAGTAAAATACAAAAAATATACGTAGTCACAAAGATTCACTAATGATGTACGTCAGCATTTCCGGTATTTTCTCTGTTCTCAAACAACCTTGACTTTAAGGAAAACATTTTTAGCCGACAAAAATAAATTCCGGTGTTTCAAGAATATCGTAGCCAATTGGAAATTTTGTTGTACGTTATTTTTAGCATTCTTTCAGAAATTAACGCCTGGAATTCTAAAATTGGTCACGTTTTGATGATTAAAATGCTTTATCTTTCGTAAAACCTGTATTTGTGGATTTTACTCTTTATTCTATTTTTATCTCCCTCCATTAGAGCCGATTCGTTCGTGCAGTTTCAGGTAAATGTGTTATCACATTATTAATGTTCTGCGTTCTCAATATCCCTAACTGTGATGTTTAGTGTTTCATTTACGTGTGATTATAAAAACTGCTGTATGTGCCTATAACCGATCCTATTAAAATCATAAAATAATGCACAATCAGCCGCCCAAATCCATTTGCACGAATTGAGACGCTGTTGGCCAAAGAACTCGTTGATGCAACACGAATGGTCAGTTTTACCGTATACGCTATCTCGTTAACTCTTCAAGTTTTTCAATTCGCTCGTATGTCAATTCCGTGAATTTAATTTAATATTAAAATCAATTAAATTTATAATAACACTAAACGAAGTGTTTTTAAGGTAAATGAACTGGAAAAACTGCAACAGTCAATATGTTGTACAAGCCGAAGTCGAGGTCTTCCAATACATCGAGACAGTTTAATGAACCCCAACGGACCAACCAAAACAAAAGCCTGAACTCTGAGTGTTGCCACATTATTTATATGTTCAGTTTTTGTTTTGAAAAATTTGCCGGTGGAAATTAAGTGTGCGCCTTCGAGGTCTTAACATTTGCAACGCCGGGAATTACGTGGGATTTAGTGTTGCTTTTAGTGGGCCCCGTGATTTAAATACACCACAGGGGTTACATACCCACAAGGTTGAACTCAGGTGAAATGTGACATGACAATTACATGTTCAGTGACATCGGTTACTAGAGCTCTTCGGTGACGTAATTATGGTGTCTTATCATTACTCTCCTGAATTACAGACTAAATAGAAAACAAAGACAAATTAAATGCTAAAATAACATCTGGTTCTGTCAGTTATCAAAGAATTTAAAAGAAATGTGTCACAATGATGACAAAAAGATGATCAGGTTATTACAAATAATATTTGATACATCAAATGAAAGGGTAAAGGGGTGGTTATTTCATGGCTAAGTAAAATGAAAAATGGCAAAAAAATCTGCCCATCACAGATGAAAATTGAAATGTTGGAACCACTCGATATAGAGGTGGGGAGAACGGACACTGGGAAATAAGTCCTTACAGTGTGTTTCAACAGAAAATATTATGTGCAGTAGTGTGGTATTTAGAAAGGAATCGAACTGAGCATTAACTGAGGGTTGTAGAAAGAATACTCTAAGTGATTGCGACCAGTTGTGAAGATTAGTGAATTGCAATGCAGTTTCATTAAGTGGCGTAGGGACACTTGGTGCTTTTATATAAGACGGATGCGTGAATAGAAGCTGGAAGGTAACTAGAAACTTCACTCCATTTATAAACCTAGAAAAGGCATTTCATAGAATACCAAGGGAGGCAGTGTTTAGTCTAAAATATGGTTGGTTGAAATGTATTAAATAACATGGACAGCAGTTGTAACAGCAAGTGGGGAAACAAAACTGAAGTTAGAGTTGGTGTACATCAAGGTTCTGTACTTAAACCATTGCTGTTTGTACCAGTTATGAATGTATTGAAGGACAGGATTAGGATTGGAATTTATGAAAATTATGTGCATATGATCTGGTGATAATGGCATTGACGGATATTTGATTTATTTTATGAAATTTAGCCAAGTACTGGGGCACTTTCAGCCATCCAGTGCTTTAGACTAAAATTGGAGTAGTTGGAGAGCACGATAAGTGTGTTCAAGGAAATACAAGAATTAAAGTACAAAGATATACTCATAAAACTGAAAGAAAACCCCCCACAGTTGCACTAAGAACTGACAGTTAAAGAAGTTGGATGGCAAAACTGAAGGAATAAGGAATAGAAGTGAAGTTAAAGGCTAAAAACTGAATGCCCCTAGGGGTTGAAGGGATGCTGCAACCACCCTTTAGTGATGCCTACAGTGCACCACATGAGACTGAATAGCTAAGATGGGTAAGAATGGGGCATGAAACTCCAGAGGGGCAGGGGGTATGGGTAAATATGGGTAAATATGGGTAAAAATGAGGTTATGGTGCCAAGCAAGTAGGCAGGTGATAGGTTATTCATACAAGATAGATGAGGCCTAGAACTGAAAGAAAAATTTCAAGTACTCGTGATCTACTTTTAAGCTAGGAGAGGGTGTGTTGTTGAGGTTGAAAATATAAAAGCAGCTACGAAAAAATGGAAAGAAGTACTAGGGTTAGTGTGTGACAAAAGATTGCCAAATAAATTGAAAATGACTTATCATATGTTAACCAGACCAGTGATGATGTGTGGTTCACAAACGTTGGCATTTAGAGGGAAGTAGGAATTGTTGTTGGAGCAAACAGCAGGATGATTCAGAGTTAGATCTTGAGGATGATATTGTTTGAGGTTGGAAAAAAGAAATTAAAGTACCTGGGTGGCAAAGATTAACAATACGATAAGAGTCGAGACTGAGATGGTTTGGGCATGTGGTAAGCATAAGTGATAAGGAAGGAATGAAGAGGGCTTGGTTGAAAGAAGGTCCCGGGAGGGAGAGGGACTCTTTCAACAGATGGTTGGAGGAGATGCATCAATAAGAAAAATAATGGGTTTTTCAAAAGCATTTGAAGTTTGCCGAACGGACAATGAGAAAATCCTTCACACAGAGAGAGAGAGTGAATTTTTTAATTTTTGCAATTAATCATTTATTTTGATGGCGTACCAATTACCAATCACTCACGTTCTCTCTCTCTGAGTTTCAGCAAAAAAATAGTTAGCCAACAACCAGGTACATAATTCACTTCATGTCAAGACGGGCAAAGTGGATTTTCAAAGAATTCAGCCAATGCCCTTCCTTTCCCAACCTGGTTCCCAGGATCAATTTTGGGTTCCTTCGCTACGCGTCAAAAGGGCTATAATCAAACAGCAGAAGAAGAGAGCAAACACCTTCCCTAAGCACAACAGAACTGTCCCATGACAAACAAAGGCAATGTCTTATGACACAGAGAGGGGTTAAATGAAAGACTGTCTTCAAAATAACTTATTATTATTCAAGTGAAATCAAATTCCAAAAGATGGCATTAACATTTTTCAAAATATCACCATGAATGTAAAAAACTACCCTACAAGTCTGAAAAAGTTGTTTATATATATATATATTTATATATTTATAATTTATGTACATATAAATTTCCTCTAAAGAACACACAACTGTAGTCATATATTTTAATCTGCATTCCATTGTGGAAAAATCAACAGACATACTATAAATTAAAGCAACAATCACAGTGGCAGCTGGAGAAAGTCTAGACGAGTACCAAAGGTGGAAGTGAATCCTTTGGCAAACGGAGAGGAACTTCAAGAACGACAGGCATCCACACCTTCAAAAGGACTGCCTTTACCAATCCGTTCTCTATAATTCAAAGGATCATTTAAACGAAAACAAAAAATTACATTTTCACACGAGAAAGGTGCCTAACTTTCACTGCCACATTTCTCTTGCATTCTAGCTCTCTCTCCACGTTATAATCCAGAACAACTACGCACCGATGTTACGTGGAGCGTGTGGATTGTCTGACATACAGTATACCTGCACATTTAGAAACGAAATGAACAGATGTACGAGGAATAATATAATATCTTTTGCATCATAAACTCTCAAAAGTTTTGGAAAAGATACAACCACTAAGATCATAAACAAATGCAACCTTGCAAAATTATGTACAATAAGATATAGTGGTACAACTACATTTAAAAATGCCCAATAATCACTGCTAGGAATAAGTTAAAAAATGCCCAATAATCACTGCTAGGAATAAGTTAAAATCATAAGGACAAAAACCTGAAAATAAACCCACACATAAAATATATGAAGCCCTAATCATATAACACCCGACCACTGAGCTTAGGGTTCCTGACTATCCTAAGACTGGCCTCAAATAAAGCAGTTTGACACGTAATGTGTTGCACTGTAATTTCTCACACACCCTGAAGCAAACAAAAAGAGAAATAAGTTACAAGGTGCAACTAGAGTAACAAGGGTAACCCATAACTTGGTTCTAAGTTCACATCTGTGTCCAGTCATGATTTTTTGACAGCTTTGCTAATTCTTGTGTTTAATTTATACTGTAGCTTCTATAATAATCTCACTTTCTTGCTCTCATTCTTCTTCCCTTTGATATCCTTTCGTTTTTCTGTATTGATCAATAAAAAGACAAAACTAAATTCAACTACAGTGTGACAAATTTTAATTACTTTGTATTTTTCATAGCTAACAAACCTAGGTCTTAACGTGAGGACAAAATCTTGTAGCGCCGGCTGGAAACCACTAAAAAACATATAAAATTGCAGAACAAGGTATTGATGGCAACGGGGTTCGGCCAATCAAATGAGAGAGGTGGCATCAGCCGACCTCGCTTCACCCGAGAGCGCCGCGACACATTGGTTCTTCCAGTCCAGGGAATCACTTTGAAGGGTGACAAGAGGTGGGCAATGTACGTTAAGACAATAAGTTTGTTAGCTATGAAAAATACAAATTAATTAAAATTTGTCATTTGTTCATATGCAGAACAAAACCTAGGTCTTAGTGTGAGGACAGACTCACCTTTGGTGGGAGGAAACGAAAGCCTTGAACTGAATGGAGGTTCAGCACACCTGGTCTCATTTCCTGGTTAGGCTAAAGCAGAGGAAGGAGACGTATGTCTCTGACTTGTCAGATAAAAAGTTTACCAAGCAGTCACACCACTGGGCTAATACACAGTGTAGAGGAACACTGTATTAAGTGGAAGTTAAAGAGCTTTATCTGTTCAGACAACAAACCTATGTTTTCCAGCTGGCGTTAGAAGATTTTATCCTCACATCATGACCTAGGTTTCTCTCACATACGAACAAGTACCATTTATCACACTTGTGCATGATAAAAACAAAAGCACTGACATTTCCTGACTCCCACAAGGCTAGCCTGACATATCTTCACAAATGCTGGGTGCTTAATCATAAAAAAAAGTCTGACAAGACCACAAAGTCTGATCTTGCGACTCTTATAGTTCACCAGAAGTATTTGCTCATGAACGAGACGTGAAAACTGAAGCAAGGTAAAGATCAAGAAGTTGAACAGCTAAGTAGGAAGAGACCAAAGTAATGAATGCTGCAAAGACCCTTCGCCACCCTTCGTCTGGTTTCTGCTTTAATATCCGTATGATCGAGGTGGTCTTCAAAGCACCTACTGGTTTCTGGGCATTCCTGCTTCTTACGGATCCATTAAATTTTCTGACTGAGCCTCTACCCTTCTAATAACATGTCCAATTCACCTCAATTCAGGAGCTCTGAGTCTGATATCCAGCCTACTGGCATCCTGCTTCTCAGCACCCTCCTATTATGTAAAGTGATCTTCCTGTTATACTCCAGCCTTAAATTTTAGCTTCTTGTCACATCTCATCAATTCAAAAGCATTAACAGTGAGATTTAAACATATTTGCATAATGGAATGGAAGTATATCTTTTTGGGGGAAAATGGATTTTTGGCAGTTACTAGTCCACCTGACCCATTAATTGCATATTTAACCCTGCCCAAAAAATTTGTCCCTGACTGCTTCCATTAATCATTCTTAAGTAGTTTCACGACAAAGGATTCTAACAATATTCATGTCTTCTGCTTCTGGCTTAAAGTAAAAGTTACAGGTTGCAATAACTCTGCATCCTCTTTTTCCTTAACAGAACTCCAAATATATGACAAAGATGACAATGTTTTCTTTCTTAAATATAAAAAAAAAAAAAAATCGTACAACCTGAAGCTATGGAAAAAAAATGTAGATCTCTGAATAAGGAAAACAATACAGAAGTAGTTTTGATTCGCTGGAGATCTAAGCTGATCTTGTCGAATACAAGCGCTGGCTGGCCCCATTCAGCAATGACATTCCTAAATGCAAATCAGGAACAACAGGCCTCGGGGAGCATAATGATACATACAACAGAAAGACTAGCCATGTAATGGTGCACGTAATAAATGAAGTGCCGCAAAATGACAAAAGACTACAGTAACATCCTGGTTTCAAATTGTACAACCCAACACAGCTTCAGACCTTACATCTACGACTCGCTAAGGACTTTTAAATGAATCACAGCAATGACCATCTGAGAAGAGAAGGTAACCTTACAACCTACAAATCAAACAAAGGCACTCGTATCCACACGTCGGTTTAAACACAGGGAACGGATTACAGGTATACCATAAATAACAATCCGGAGGTAAAAAAAAGTTCACAAACCATTCAAGAGCTCTGTACTTAATTGTCCAAGGAACTGGAGCACATGAAATATATATAGTTTTGAAAATGTGTTCGAAAGAACTCAAGTGACTGGCTTGATGGCCGAGTAGAGCACTGGTAATTATTTCCACACTCCTTCCCTCAAAACTGTTTCAGTTTGCAAATGCACTTAACATATGATATAGCAACTAACATCTAATAAGCCAATGATCACTTACAATCCACTGACTTCGGAATTTTTCGTGGAAATCTTGAATGGACGTGGGCCAGGGGTTTAAGCCTGGCGCTAGGACGTTAAAAGTTTTCTTGTGAGTTTTCCAATGCAGGTAATTCAGTAGTGGAAAGGACATGATACAGAAATTGTAGAGTTTCATGATTTCATTACTATCTAATTAACAAATTTTATTGCTAACTTATCAAAATGTCAGACAAGGGGGGAATTCTTACACTGTACAGATTTCTATGCATACTATTTCCAATTACAGTTCACTATTTTAAATGCACAATAATGCGACACCGATATTATTCCTATGTTAAATAAGGCATATTTATTCAATATGAGAACAAGTACAGCAAACAAACATACAAGTTTACTCCTTGCTCAAGTCAGTGATGGTGGTTACACTGAATTAATTTTAGTGCAATAACATTTAGCTTTTGATATATTTCATAAAAATCAATGACAAAAGGAAAAGAACCATAAAAAACACATGACAATTGACCAAGTACCCAGTGCTTTCCTATGCTGAATTGTTCCTTGAAGATGTGTATTTATTCTAATTGAATGCACTTCGTACAAAGTTTTATTACCATACTTTTTTTTATTTATAGGAAGACTGAAAGGTATGACCAGCATACTGTATCTTTTATAGTATTTTGTTATTTATCTCCCCATTCCTCAAAGAGTAGAGGCTTCCCATAACAGGTTACACGACCATGGGAACTCAATTTAAAATTTAATATTCCTTTGTTAATGGTATTATTACAAATGATATTGTTACGAAACAGTTTAGCAAGACTACAGTATTTCCACTGGGCTGCCTGAAAGATGTTCATGAAGAACTGAAAGGTGGAACATGACACAGTTAAAGTTGAACTTTGAAAGAAGCTTCTGCAGTTGTATATTTTAGTGTCCGAAGTGTTTTCAACCCAACGAAAACTTCCCCTTGATAATGGCAGGATGTAAGGATACTGCATAATATCAAGGCACCTGATGCAGAAATTTTCAATAGAGTACTGTGCGCTGGAACGAGGGCCCTCGCCATAATCATAAATAGTTTTAGGTGGATTGAGCTGCCACTAACGCTGCTACTCTGGGGATCACCTGCCAAAGGTTTTAATTCAAAGACCTTTGGTTTACATGCTGTTGATAAGTGAAACCTATTTCTTAACTTCATAATCCTGTTCAAAATATGCACCAGCAGAAATGACAAAAGAATTCTGTTCTACATCAACAATATGAAAATTGAAGGCTTTGTAATGGTTAACATAGAAGCCAACCTTATTGATGGTACAAAGCAAAATACTTGAACTCAACAACTCTACAGGCACATGTACACACACAAACACATCTCCACAAAGTCCCATTAGAATACTTCATAACAAAAGATATCAATAAGCATTTGTTAAATATAACTTTTATACAGAACAGAACTTTTAATTACAAATCCATCATCTAAATTAGCCCAATCTTTTGGTTTTAAAAAATCTCTGACACTCCTTTCCAAAATCTAAAGAAGATTGGCTGCTGACTGGCAGCACTCAATACATAGACACCACCCTACTTATGAACATTCAAGTTACAAACATTCAGAGATACGAACAAACGGGATCGCAAATTAAAATTGCGTTCAGAGTGCTCCTCTCTTCCACCCGTAAATTCAAATTTTGTTTTGCAAGCCTATTTTGTACATGAAAAAACATACAGTACTATATTGATTTTACATCACACTGCATTTAAATAGGCATGACGAGCTCAGTAACCGACTTGCAAACAATTCAACGTAAACAGCTGTCAGGAACATAACTTGTTTGTAAGTAGGGTGATGTCTTATGTATCAATGGACCCTGGGTTCCAGATAGGTAAGACCCTCCCTGTACCAGCAAGGTAGCAGACAGCTCGCAGGATCATATTTTGTTAGATTTTAGAATGGAGTGTCTAGGGTTTATGCAGACCAACAAATTAGGCTAATATTAATGATAAGCTCAAAAGAGAAACAAACTACACTCTTTCTATGTGCTTGGAAGATTAAGAGACTTAAAACTGAAAAAACATACCAATGTTTTCATTACCAGTTACTTAGCAAAGCACAACAAAGGTTGAACCCTGACTAAGTCATACATTTAGCAACTGAAAGATAAATAATTTAACATTGTATCCACCAAATCTGTAACACACAAAAAAACTTATTTTAATCCAAGTTATGTAATGCTAACATTAATTGCTGTTCAATTCCTTGTGATATAAAATGGTTCTGACTTTTGTCACTTAAACTTAGTCCAATAAATTGTGTAATGTTGACAGTATTAATTATGGTTCAATTCCTGATGACATAAAATGGTTCTCAATGGCTACCTTCATGTCAGCTCCACTGATAAACTTAAAATCCTTATTAATAGCCTACAATACAATTTGCTCTGAAGGCCTACAATTCTTAAACCCTAATATCACGTAAATTACGGACAATAAATGCCAGTACCCTGGTCTTTTCATTACAAGTGGTATAGAGTACAACAAGTATAAAAATTTTAAGAATGGATGGACAAATGAATGTTTGTGCAAGGTAATGTAGGCCTATATATTTATATTGAATATCTACAGCCCCTTTTTCAACCACACAGTGAGAACACATCGCCTCAGTACATTTTCCTATAAAAACGTTAAATTCTCCAGTTTGACAAACGACATACAACACAAAACAGACGACTGCCTGGACAAAAAAAGAGGACTGAAATATAAATGCTTTTTAATAGATTATACACTAAACTTCATTAATCCACTTCCAGGATTCAGCCACTTGACAGTCCTGTCTTTGTTGCTTGCAACTCACATTGTACCCGGCTTGCTTTGCAAGCATTCGCTTTGAGCAGTGTTCGTGAAGTAATTTCTTAGGATAGAATATTTGTTTTATTGAAATTTTTTGCAGATTCCCTACTGGTACAATTTTACTTAATCAGTCTTAAAGGGTTAATATCATTAGCCAACAAAAATCCAGTAGTCAAATGCACATATCAGGGAATGGACAAACAACTGCATCCTTAAATGTACGGGTTAAAAACCAATAACTCCTCTTAAACTAAAGCACGCCTGCAACCGTGAATCTGACCAGTCGTCAAAAAGCCAAATCACTGCTGGAGAAGAACCTATGTGTAATACAGTACAGTATATTAGCATCTCATTGGTCCCCATACTCTGTACTTTAAGCAGTACACTCTTCATGCAAAGCTAAAAATTCATTCAGAAGCAACGTTAGAGGATATATTCCACTGCCATATATACTTGAGCAGCATCCACATGTACAGAACCTCTGATGCAAGTTTTAGTACATATGCATCATTGCCAACCCAAGATGAAAGCAGATGTTAAGATACTGACACTTCCAATAAAACTTTGCTGAGGAAAGTTATTATGTTTGATCATTCAAAACAGAGAAATGAATTGTTATGAGTTCATTCAGCATCTTCTTGACACAGCTGAGTATGTGGCGAGGTCAAATGTGCAAGTTCTTTTGTCCAGTAATACCTCAAGTTACAGTACGTTGTTTCATGTTTTGGTGTTTGCAAATTTAGTGGTTTTTGTTCAGAATAATTTGGAAAAATAATAATAAATTTCGCTGGCTTATGCATCTGCATCACTCCACAGCTAATAATACGGAATAAAACACAGAAATTAAAAAAGGAACCAAATTACATAAGAACTTTTAAATTATATAAAGTAATATACAGCAACGTAATGTATGGTATCAAATCATTTACAAGCTTTAAAATGGTAAAAATACTTTCTTATTTACATTCACACGCACAGTTTTATGTACGTAGTTCCAGCATCCAGCCATCGGCCATAAAAACAAATGACGGAAAACTGTCAAGGTTACACAAAATCAAATGTTAAAGTATATGATGTACCTGCAGAGTACTATAATGAATACACAGAATAAAACCATTTGAAAGCTTAAAAATATAGAAAACATTGTCGTAGTATTTGACGATTGGCTGTAACGGTTCTGGCATTTGGCCACGCAGCAGTGACTTAAAAAGTGTGCTAACATCTACGTTATTTTCAGTGCCTTGTTTGCATTGAGTTTGTGTCTTTAATAATTAATCCCATGGCTTAGAAGAAAGTTCCTAGTGTCAGTGCTACTAAGCATAATGCTATTCCGCCGGAAAATAAGGTGGCTATGTTAGACGCTGTGAAAACGGCGAAAAGACTGCCGTAGCTCGTTCTCTTGGCTCGAGTCAGGCGACAGTATTGTCAACTTATCACGATAAGGCACCGATTTTAGCCAGATTCAAGGATGATGCTTTAAGGATGAAGAACATAATCAACAATAAAGAGGCGAGTCCTACGAAGAAATGGAACAGCTTCCTCCACCTTCCTTCTCCGGCCCGTCAAGCACGCTGATGTCACCCATCAGGTAGGTGCAGTGCATAATTATTTTTTTAGCTTTCCTTTACACTCTTTACAATTATTATTAGAAAGTAAACAACTTATTTTATGTGTATTAGCACTGCCATGGGGTTGCTTATTGGGTGTCTAGGTAACTGTTCAAGGGCTTTCGACTTAGGTCACACATCTTGGATCAAATTACTGCATAAGCCTGTATCAATTTGATCAAAAGGAACTTTACTAAGACCAAAGGACCAAACTGCAACATACTGCAACTGAGATTTCAGAATATAAACAAAATGACATTCAATCATCTGCAGGTCAATTTTACAAAGTATTTGGAGCTAAAAATATTGTTTTCAAAAGAATTAATGGGACTACTGTATATACTTTTTCTTTACTTAATAAAGGGCAAATTAACAAGTACTGTATGTTCATAATTTCTAATAAATCATCATATTTATAAATCCCAGAGCCATGTCTGTGATTCTGGGTGCAATTCAAAAGCAGTTTTGAAACATTCAATTTCTTTAGTGTAAATACTAATTTAGACACGAATTATGTAGTACTCACACTGAAAAGGCTAGAAGAGCCTCATAAAAAGTTTCTTGATTAAGCTAAAGGCCCCAAACAACTGGCTTTATTACTGGACACATGTATTCAAAGTCGCCTATTACTCAAAATCTTCTCCACAGCTAGGTGTCGATACAGGTCATAAATTACAATATGCTCACCACTCAAGTATATATGGCAAATAGAATCCTCTTTTCCCTAGGCTCTAACTTCACCAAAAATAATGAAAAGACGCCAAGGAATTTTTTGATGACTTGTTAAAATTAAACAGGAAATTAAAATAAACTTTTCTTATTTGAAAAACCACTGCTTTAAATGCATTTTCTGTGCCAATCTCAGTGGACTAGGTCAAAAACAGAATTCAGAATGCCTCACAAAGTGTAGCCCCACCGGTGAGTATCTCACCTACTTTCCTGCCACCTAGTTTTGACTTCCTCTAACTACTGGTATCATTTCACCTCAGATTAACACTGAGCAAGGATTCAGCAAAACTCAAAATTTATACCAGCCTGTTAAAACTTAAAAAAAAATACCTAACCTCTTGTGTCTGGGAATTTTTAAGACAGGGCCTCTGAAATCTTGCAAAAGAATTATTACAGTCACCACAAGTTTTGAACTGTGATGATGACACAAGACTATACCTTGACTACAGACAATGTTCCCAGCTCTGTTGCAGAGACATAACCACTTACAGGTACAGAAAGCTCACATCGTTAAAAAATACTGCAGTATATCCTATTCCCAAAACTATGAGCCATCAAGAATTTTTAAGACCCAATATGCAGAAGTGATTTTTTTAGCACTGCAGATAGTACACATCACTCACACTTAAGAGAACCAAGCCATCTCGACCTCACTCCATTAGTCCATGCTCCTCACCATGATTCTGATCTGAAGCAGATCTGTCTAGAAGTGTACAAGGACATACGATATTTTTGTCAATAACCTTGGCTGTTGTTCTAGGCAATATTGGACATGTGAATGTGTTAAAAAAATAGGCAGGCGAATGTGGAAAAAAGAGACAGGTGAAAGTGTAAAAAGAAAACAGACAGGTGAATATGAAAAAACATAGGTGAATGTGTAAAAACACACAGGTGAATCTGTAAAACAAAACTCAGACAGGTGAATGTGTAAAAAAAATAAACAGGTGAATGTGTCAACGAAACAATGACAAAAACAAAGGTCAAGGCAGTGACAAAATAATAATTGATGAATTGGTAGGCATCCCTAGCAAACAGGAGGACGCCGATAAAGGCAGAATGAAAAGTGAAAGCGCTAGCTAGCAAGTGCAAGTAACAGAAGACAACACTCTATGAGGTTACACTGACCATTAGTTACCAACCACTCCTGAAGCAGTCTGAATTCTGGGTTTGGCCAATGATTAGGCATTTATTGAGTTGTGGCTTGTACTCTGCATGAGTACTAAATCCTTAATGGCTTTAAATCATGATAAAACCTATTTTACAGAAGCCTAAAAAAAAGATTCAAGTTAAATTACATCATACTTCAACTTAAGGTGAAACACTAAAAGCAGCTGGCATTCACCAATTAATACCAATTTATGGCATTGTAATTCTTCTGCTGTAGAAAAACAATGGCTCGTGACAAAGGAAATACTCTTTCAGGCATAAGTGCCAACTCCAAATGCACAGTTATAAACCAAAGCCAATGATTATTGACACACTCCCCCACTTCATCCCAATGAGAAATTGGTCTTCCTCATCCCACAAAATCAATATCCAGAGTGGTCCTCCTCCCAACTGCTACATCCAGAGTGGTCCTCCTCCCAATTGCTACACTGACATGGATGTAAATTCATCAAAATGATCTGATAGATTGAAATCTGTCCAAAGATTAAGACCAATTTAACTGTTCTTTACAAAAACCAGTGATTCATTCAATTATTCACTTTTATTACGAAAAGAACAATTGCACTTACTGTAGGTTAAAGGAACTAAAAAACCCAACTCATTCATACGAATGGCAATGCAGACTGAAGAATATGTTTACACAGCAATTGGTGGGGTAAAGCCATATTTCAAAAATCAAGAGCAGGAACCTTCTCTCTCTAATGCTTCACCTGAGATACCAAGGCATGAACGGCACAGAAAACTAAATTAATTTGAAATATTCAGATGCCAATTCCAACTTAAGTCTCAACTTTAGGCTTCTGTAAAATGACAATTACAATGGTATTTAACCAAAATATTGGAGTTACCGAAAAAATCTTACGGGTTAAAATGCATTAAAAATATTTTCTGACAATTTCTGGATAGCACATAATGACGACTGATCCAACCTATGATTAGAAGACAAATCAGTCAAAAAGAAGACACACAGTTTTTGTTTTCCCCTAAAAGAGAACTATAGCTAAACACAACCAAGAAACACAGAACTCAGAGGAGGACAAACACACACACCTGTGCCGTCCATTTGTGCACAAACATCGGCTCATATAAAAAATATCAGGCCTATGACTTCAATAAAACACTTCAAATATACACTAGTCGGTCTAGCAATTCATTGCACATATAAAAAAAACTAAACAGAAAACGCCACAAATACAACGTTAGACTTTTCTATCACTGTCAAGGCCCCATACCTCATACATGTGGACTATAACAGCAATATTCTTTTCGAGTCTTTGTATGTACATTCGCGAATCTACGAACAATGCCTCCTCTGGCCCACTCTTGCCGAAATACAAGGCCTTGACTAGACCACTTCTCGTTGGGACCGACTTCACAACCACCTGCAGAGAGTTTGAAGTTATTACATTACTTGACACTACCAAACTGCTTTCATCAATTTAAAGCTTTGTTGATTTTTGCCACTCATTTGTTACCCACAAGCACAATACCTGTTAGGATCTCTCTCTCTCTCTCTCTCTCTCTCTCTCTCTCTCTCTCTCTCTCTCTCTCTCTCTCTCTCTCTCTCTCTCTCTCTCTCTCTCTCTCTCTCTTTTTTTTTTTTTACTTATTTCACATGAGTAGTGTATTCAGCAAAAGCTTCTTTTAATACCTAATGGCCTCTCTGCCTCGTTCCAAATGAATAATATAATAATAAAATAATAGTAATAATAATAATTGATGATTTACCATATTTTGGCTGTCAAGCCAAGCAATAAGGCACTTTCAGCCATTCAGCACTCAAGGAAGTGGAAATGGAAGTAGAGTACTAGGCTAAAAGTGGATGCAGCTAGGAGTTACAGGGACGCTGCCAACACCCTTCAGTACTACCTACAGTCCACCATGTTAGGTGTACTGATGGCACTACCTCCCTAAAGGAAAAATAATAATAATACATGTTTACTATCAACCTCTCACAGATTTGAGATAAACGGTGTGTCCATCAAGGATCAACGCTGGGCCATTTGCTATTTACCACAGTAATGGAAGCTGCAAATGATTGCAGAAAAATGAATTGTACTTTAAGCATATGACCAACTGCTAACAGCAGAATCTAAGGAAGAGTTGGTGGAAATGATTACCGGCTGGTGGAATGGCAGAGAAAAAAGTGGACTTAATGTAAGCAAAATATAATCCAGAAAATGGCCATGCAGTTCTTGTGGGAAAGGATGTACGGCTGAAATTTGTATTGGGTACCGAATGTAATAGATGGTGTACAAGAGGTGCTCAGGAATGCAAAATCCAAGTGGAGTAACGTTTCCAAAGACCCAAAATGCAATACACTGGAAAATGAGGGAGAGAAGTGAGTTGAGAACCCTCTTGTAATAGATGGGTAGGTCTTAGGAGAGATCGATTTACATAGATTTTAGGCATGCATGCCAAGCACTGGGGAAACTAAGGCCATTCAGCGCTGAAACGGAAATTGACAGTAAAGGTTTGAAAGGTGTAACAGGAGGAAAACCCTCGCAGTTGCACTACGAATCAATTATTAGGAGAGGGTGGACAGTAAGATGGAAGAAAGAGGATATGAACGGAGGTACAATAAAAGAGTATTTTTACTTCAGGAATGCACTGATTGTGAAGCAGAAGTTGAAAGAGCAACTGGAACGAGAGTAGCTACAGCATGGACAAAACGGAGGGAGACAGCTAGAATAATGGTTTGGACATGTGACACAAAGGAATGGAGAACAGGTGGTCAGAAAAGCAGAAAATATGGAATTAGGACACAGAACTGTAAGAGGGCCCTGGAAATCATGGCAAGAACACACGCATACCCAGGCCTGATGGATTTTCAGATTTAAAATGCACAGAAGAGAGGGGCGTGAAGTGAACTCATTTTGTGTCTCACCACACAAAAGGAAAAGCTGTTGTAAAAACGTTCATGATGATGATGTTATCAATCTCACAGCCTGTGGACTTTATTGAGTTTTATTAAGTTTGCTAATCACCACCTCCTCACATTTTCAACCTCAAACTATCAATGAGAATGTATGAAAATGTATAAATTAAGTTATGAATGATACCATTCATACAAAAATAAACCAACCAGCTTCAAAAAAATCAATTTGATTCATCTTGTACCGGGATAATTGATACCTTAAAGGAATTTATAACAGTTTTAAAGAGCATTTGGGTAGCTGGCACTCAAATCATCTTGCAGTAACGGCTAACAGGAACTCTGGGTTCTCACCTAACCCCATCACAGGACCTGGCATTTAGATTTCAGGGATGAAGAAAAGATACAACTGATAAAGTACCGATAAGGAGGTTTTACAACGTAAACATATCTGATAAAATATAGATAAGGTGGTTTTAGACACAAGGTTTATGAGAGGCAAAACTTGTGTGCTAGGCAAGGAAGATGTATGAATCTCCCAAAAGCCAAATCGTAATTTGAGCTGAAAATCCACTTTTCACTGGAAACCTTACCCTACTTGTGCTAACAGTTCTTTGGTACAATGTCTGAAGACAAAGCACATGTACCACAGAAGCTGTGGCTATGTATAAAACTAAGGGAAATGAACTAGATAAACAGATAGCTTAAATTATAAGCCACAACATACCGGATTCCTGAAAACTGGAGGCAAAGGAAAAACTAAGGAAATGTGAGCAACTAATGGTTGGTTTAGATTAAACTGTACACATGCCTACACAGACCCTTGCCTGAACATAGCACATAAATAAGAGGTCTCATGTGGACTCTGGATTACTTCAGACCAACATGACAAACAAATCAAAGCCATGGAAAAATAAAAACTTGTAATTAGCATTAGGTAAAGCACCAGTCTTTACGACCATCAGCAATTGGATGGAAATGTGGGCACAGTACACAAATAACTATCAAAAAGACTTGTATAATTTTTTTTTTTTTTTAATGAAGGGGACAAGAATGGTGCGGAACCAAATAAGAAATCCATTTTTTTCCTGAGCCTATTTTTGTTGACCATTCATTGTTTCGAACTTGGGGAGAGTCACACATACTGAAATCATTAGATAGCTGAAAGACTCCTTGAACGAGTCTTCATTTCCAATGGGATTCTTCAAGCCTATTAACAGACGCTAGTCTCCCCTTTATTTATTATTGAGGCTTACTTATGGATTTCAATCTCACTCAAATGTCATCCACACTACAAAGGAAGCCTAAAGGTAAGATGACGTCCAAGTCTAGAAGTGTTCTTCGGTAGTTTGATAAACAATTCATGTAATATATTTTAGAATACAGTTTCTTTTCAGAAACCATTAATCCCAACCTGTACAGGAAGGATATATCATAAAATTCTTTCCCTAACTTTTTTAAGATGTTACCTCTCCAAGCATGAAGAATAAACTGATGGGGGCTCCCAGCTGCTTTGATTGGTATCCCTTGAAAATGGCAGATAATGTATTCTGTGGGGCAAGACCAGCCCTGGAATGTTTGTGGGATACTAACATCCACACTAATTTTATTGTTAGTACTTAATGCTGCCAATTCAACACACTTCAGAGACGACTGTCTTCCTCAGATGAAATCACCCTGATGTAAAAAAAATCATATTCAGTCTTCAGAAAACTAATCTGACTGTTGTCCCCTACCAGAAGGATGGTGACTTCTGTTGCATCCCAAACCTAAAGATTTTTCTCCATTAGATCTTTTGCCTTCATGGGATGGCGAGGAGACCAGCAAGGCCTTTTGGAGCCACTCTTGGGGCATCCTTCCAAATATTGCCAATATCTGACCAGAGGCTCAATATGCTGCTTGCCCAAGCTTGGAAATCACACAACTAATTGAATTCTTCACTACGTGAATAAAGACATCCCACGTTTCAGTAACTACCACTTATGGTAGCAGACATACAAACGCTTTTCTTCTTCACCTCACGAGCTTTCTGCTCTCTCAAGGAATTTCTTCACACTGGATCCTTCCTTGAACTCGCTCTAGGAATCTTTGGATCCTTCCTTGAACTCTAGGAATCTTAAGTTTTATGGGATACTAAACAAACTGCTAGGGAGTTTAATAGTGTTTTTTAATTCCATGATTTTTTTGTATATGTGGTCTATTTAAATCATGACCCACTGCCAGTATTCAATTATTTTCAATTATCTAATTTCATTTTAAAGTTAGTTTTAGATTAGAAATGAACCAGAATTTAAATTAAAACGGAAAAGTTAATTTCTTTAAGAGGCAGATATATTTTTTGGTGTTCTGCAAAGATGTAAACACCACCACCTGCTAGATCAAGTGATGGAGGACTCGTTTTATAAGAAACTTCTTACCTTAAATACATTTTGTACAAGCCACATGTGGTATTTCTTCAAAGTAGTGTTATACGCATCCGTAGCAATTTGGTCCAGTCGTTCAAAGTCCGTACCCTTCTTGTACTCATCACAGATTCCGTTAATGAAGAAAATGGTGAATTGCAATGCCCTAGGAAAAAACAGAAATTACATTAAATGAGATATTCCTAAGTATATGTGAGAAAGCAAACTCACTTTATAAATTCATTTTACTCAATTCAAGCAGTAAGAATAGTGGTTATTTTATTTCCCGTAGGGAATACTTCTTGCAGAAAGCCCAATGCAGAATACTTTCAATGGTGCTCGAGATTTTTTGTCACTTCCATTCTTGGGCTGCCAATTGTATTGCTTACTTCAATTGTTCCTTATGGTTTCTTCTGACTTAACAGTCAAGACTACTTTAACTCTCTCTTGCTTCTGTTTTCACTTAAGAACAAAGCCTTTGGATCTGATTCAAAGTATAACGCCTTGTTCTTAAACAAGAAGTGATATGGGAGTGAGGTAAAGTTAAAGTACTCTGACAGCTTTGTGTGACATGCCCATAGCAGAAGAGATTAGGCCAGACTTCAAATGGAATGCAAAGATCTTTTATTGCAGATTATATTACAATGATAGCAACACCGCCTTACGCACTGCTTCCCTACGGGAACATACAATAAGAAGAGAATGACTCAATTATACCTTAGGCTCATTAATCTGAGTTGTAATACTTCATCATCTTCACATATAACGGTAAATATAGTAGTGGTAAAGTACAATAATAAGTTTTGCCTAGCCAATACATCTATGATCTACAGAATCAATCATTATATTTTGTCGCTGAATACATATGTAACAGCTAAAGAATCAATTACTATAAAGAAATCAAATCAAACACCGAATTCCATCTAATGAATAAAGTTAGCATCTGCGACCAACAATCTTTACAACAGACATCCTGAAACAGCGGACACTCCTCACCTTTTCAGCCACAAGAGCGCATCCACTGCGAAGACGGATGGGTCGTCCTTCTCTTCGCTTATGAGATCGTTCAAGTATTTATACTTCTCCGGAGACTTATTATATGTTTTGTACAATTTCTGAAAAGAGAAGTGTCGGTGAGACTTTCTGAAAAGAGAAGTGTCGGTGAGACTTGCTGGAATATATAAAATTTAGGCTAAAAGGAGGTCACTCGGCTCTGAAATCGAAACTGTGGCTTGAAAGGTGTAACAGGAGGAAAATCTCACACACTATGAAACAACTGTTAGGAGAGGGTGGAAAGTAAGATGGAAGGTGAATGGGGATACAGCGAGTGGAATGAAATGGGTCGCAGCTAGGGCCCGAAGGGACGCTGCAAAGAACCTTAAGTAATGCCTACAGTGCACCATGTGAGACTTGTAACTTTCTTGACCAGTTGACGTAAAAAGTACTGCAGTATCTCTCAGAATAAAAATAATACACTACCACTAATTTCCGATTTACTAAAATAAAAGATTAAATATTGGTAGTAGACTTAAAAGTTTCCCATAATATATTTCTACCAGGGGTAACTCAATGATCCACCTGATGCAATATCAAATATGAAAACATAATGAAACCTACCTTGAGACCCAATAATATCCCTGACAACACAAGCAGCAATAAACCTTACGAAAGACTGGGTTGTTTAAATCACTGGCCTTAATCTCCAGTAATACACAGTACAGTATACCCTGAAAATGAAACAACTTTACATTATGATACTTCTCAAGTCCTACAATCAAATTATTACTACAGTATTCTACTTTACTTGTCAATGTAAACTAAAATCAAACTTGCTCACTTTAATACTGCTGTGAGAATCACTCGTATTGCTTTCATAATTATTTTTACTGGTTCTTGGTTTAGCAGAATTCTGCAAAAAAAATTGTCTCAACTTCCACGACAATTGAAGTCAAGATGGGCCCAGTGACTGGCAGCCAGTGGTTTTATAAGGGAATGGACCTGGTTCCTCTTTTAGGACTTGTTCTTAAACGAGAGGCAATCATTCGAGCATGGCAAAGGTTAAACAAGTTGGCACGCTTGGTAGGAGGCAACCGAAGGAAATGAATGAAAAGTCAAAAGCAGAAAGTAATGCAGATAGGGTACTAAGCACTCCATTATGCATGCCATTGCGAATCCCCCCTCCCCCGCCCCCGACAAAGACTAATCCTGTGATACCATGCAAGTATGGAAATGAAAGATAAAATTTACGCTGGAACCTGTGCAGTCACTGAGCGCTAAAAGGGAAATTAAGAGGAAAAAATGTTTGAAAGGTGTAACAGGAGGAAAACCTCGCAGTTGCATCATTAAACAACTGTCAGAGAGGGTGGAAGGTCAGATGGAAGAAAGAGAATATGAAAGGAGGTACAGAAAAAGGAGCGAAAGAGGTTGCAGCTAGGGGCCAACGGGATGCTGCTTAGAGCCTTATGTAATGGCTACAGTGCATCGCATGAGGAACACTGATGGCATTACTCTCCTATGGGGAACATGCAAGTATGAATTAAAGCTTTACCAGCTTCCCACTTCCACGACTCAAAGCACTCACCTCAATATTACCCGACATGTCTTTCTTCACAACGTAGAATGCTGCCCCAAGGAGATCTGAAAGAAAAAGAGAATTTTTCCAGAATACAATATGGGATACAATTAGATTCCTTCAACTATGACAATCAGAAATTCAGTATAAAAATATAAAATCAGTAAAAAAAAAAAAAAGCCAAGAATGAATATGCCTTCAATTCTAATGACTACAAAGACCAGGAATTTCTTAGGAAAAACCAGAAATCACTTGAAAAAAACTGATAAGAAAGTTAAATAACAAACCCGAGATAAGAAACAACTGCGATTACTATGTGAAGGCAGTACCCCCTTGAGAACAGAATTCAGAAATAGTAATGAATATTCAGTGTTTTTATAAGCACAAGTAACACGACACAGTACTCTTCACTTTCCTCTATCACATCCTGATCAAAAGCTGATGAACACAACCAAAAATATCCTATATCCAAAGGTCACACAACTCCACAGGAAGCACTTTGTGCTGACAAAAGACATGACACATTACCATCATTAAGTACAGATAGTAGGTAGCAATGTCAGTTTCAATGCGTACCAAATTTCCCAAAGTACATATAGAATTGGAATAGAGATTTTAGGCCAAAGGCCAAGCGCTGGGGTCTGCGAGATCATTCAGCACTGAAAGGGAAACTGACAGCAAGGAGGTTCGAAAGGTGTAACAGGAGGAAAACCTCAAAGCAGTTGCTCTTTGAAGCTATTGTTAGAGAGGGTGGAAAGTCATATGGAAGAGAGAGAATATGAAAGGATGTAAAGACAAAGGAGTGAAAGAGGTTGCAGCTAGGGGCTGGAGGGACGCTGCAAAAGAACCTCAAGTAATGCCTACAGTGTACCTCATATCACCTCCCTACGGGGAGATTTACCAAAGTGAATAACCTGGCGTTCAAATTTCCTAATCGGGAAATAATGTGGATTCTTTACTAAGTGTGGTTGCAACTCCTTAGAGAGCTAAGCACACCACTATTATTCACGCCAGAAAGGGTATCTCATGCTCATTACCTAGATTTAAATGCATCTTGGGGAAGAGCAACATGGAATGAATAATCGAACAAATAAGTATACCTTAGCTTAACCAGACCACTGAGCTGATTAACAGCTCTTCTAGGGCTGGCCCGAAGGATTAGATTCATGTTACGTGGCTCAGAACCAACTGGTTACCTAGCAACGGGACCTACAGCTTATTGAGGAATCCGAACCACAATATGACGAGGAATGAATTTCTATCACCAGAAATAAATTCCTCTAATTCTTCATTGGCCGGTCGGAGAGTACACTGAAGCAGAGTGCTAGCTGAGAACGGAACCCACTCGCCCAACGAGGAACTGAATAATCGAACAAGTTATGTTCCGAATAATCGAACAAGTTACGTAAAGTATTTTCTTTACAGAAATACGAGTAATTGTACTGTAATGTACTGTCATGTCTATAATGAATACTAGTGATGTTTTATCAAGAGTTCCGACTATTGAATCTTATTTTAAGTGGTATGACTTACATTATTTAGGCCAAAATTCTCCAAATGACCCTCAATAATCTGCAATGTAACTGGATATACTGTATATCCTATAAATTTTCATTTCCTACCCTTTGGGTTTTGAGATTTTAGAAATCTTATTAGTAAAAACATACTAATAACATTTTAAATTTTAGCCTTAATAATTTAAAGGTACTGGGATCTTACTAACAACAGAACTGTCTACAATAAAACCCACTAACTTTTACTGACGTACTGAACGAGGCAGACAGTAGACATAACGAGTACACTTTTTAAATACATCAGTGTCTGTTTTCACAGACACAAAGACAGATAAAACTGACAGTCTCCTAGGGAAGAATACATCAACTGATGACCTTGCATACAAACACCTGCTATCTTTGCCTCATATTAGCACTCAAAAACATTCAAGGATCCTGCCTTCACAGAGACATAGGCACCAATTGCTGGAGCCCAGATTCAATGAAAATAATCTCAAAAGGTGATAGGATTGTCCTGAATATTTTTTGGTTTAGCAAGATTCATTTCTATAGTCCAGCACTTTAATTTGCCTTTAAATAATGTTGATTACTTCATGATTCTCTAGTATTTTGCAGGATTCTTTAAAATAATTTTTCTTGTTCCAGTCAAATTAATTCTGTGAAGGGTTCCATTTGTGTACTAAGGCGCACTTCATAAATCAATTCCCTCATTAACTTGCAGGGTCTACATCACTCTGGTTTGAAGCAGAAAGACGAACTCTGCCATAATGTATGCAGAGGTGTGTTCATTAATGCCTGTGCCATGCGCTCTCTCTCTCTCTCTCTCTCTCTCTCTCTCTCTCTCTCTCTCTCTCTCTCTCTCTCTCTCTCTCTCATGCACTGAATTGAAAAGATGCAAGCTCATAGATCGTGTTTTGGCAATGAAAATATCAAGACAGTCTAGGAATATGCTGTACAGCATCTGAAATCCTTACTCACCCCCTCAACCTTTGTAAATATTCTATCACGACAAGTTTCAAAATTTCCACAGCTTGCCAAAAGCATAAATGCATCCCCTGCAAGAATTCACACATGAATGTAATGTAATTCAACTGAAATAACACCACTGAATTCATACGCTCAATTTCATATCTTAAGGGCTCTACTCAAAAGTTTCCATGCTGGCAATATCTTCGACCATCTACAAAAAATTTTCCTAAATAGCCACAAATGCAGATCCCCAGTTAATCTTTGGTTGTAGGCAGTTGTGTAAAGTAGGAAGTTATGTCCTAGATTAGGTGGTCAGGTTGGGATACATTAATTTAAGGTCAACTTTATCGACAAAGAAAAGTAGAGGGCAGTTAACACTCAAGCGATGAAGCATAATTATTATTATTATTATTATTATTATTATATTATTATATTATTATATTATTATTATTCAGAAGATAAACCCCCATTCATATGGAACAAGCCCACAGCGGCCACTGACTTGAAAAATTTTACCAAAGATAGGCTGCATGACTTGCAACAAGTGACGTGATTTTGGGAGAGACCAAGTCTGAAAAAAAAGGACCAGGAAGCTTGGCAGAAGGGTGCAGTCAATGAGTGCTCTTGATTATATACACTTATATCATCTCTGCTGATTTGCCAACATAGTACTCATTTCTTCCATTTTCTCATTGCAATAATGGGTGTTCTCCTCCGTGGAGGATTTTGCTTTGCAAGTTGACTTCTTAGGTTTGTTTTATATGAATGTGTGTTCAGTTTGTATCTTAATAATACGCTATTGAAAATTACCGAAATATAAATTATATCAAACCAGAGAAAGGATCGTCAAATTTAACTTGCCTACCACAAATTCCCATGATGTATTTGGATTTACTTACAAAAATTTGGCTCAAAAGAACTCAACTGAAAGAAACCAAACTTGCGGGTGAAATCTGTTAACTTTAAAATGTTCCTACTGAGTGGTGTCTGTAATCTTCCTATCGAGTTGTGTCCGTGTACAGTAATCTATAAATGGACATCTCCTTCAAATCACTTCAAAGTGTCATTTAAAAGTCAAACCACTGGCCATGATCCAACAATATGATGGACCCTTTCTTCATATTCAGTATATAATAATATTAAGGCTTATGGAAATGGGAGGTCAACCTCACAGTTGCTCTATGAAACAACTGTTAGGTGACGGTGGAAAGTAAGATGGAAGAATATGGAAGAATATGAACGAAGGTAAGATAAGAGGAATGAAAGGGGTTGCAGCTTGGGGCCAAAAGGACTATGCAAAGAACCTTCAGTAATGCCACAGACAGTACTATCCCCCTACAGGATTAAAGCTTGAGATAAATTTATGTCCCTCCTTAATTCTTCATGTCTTCTGTTAATGGGTGACGCATCGTTTTCAATAGCAGGTACTGTAATACTGTACCATCAAAATGGCAATACCTGTACCATAATGAGAGGCTGAAACATTACGTCTTGGCCCTTGAGATATTACAATATACTAAAATAAACACACACTGTACTTTATTAATCAGTATCGAGTAGAAATTAGGTTAATGAAAACAGGACAAATCAAAGAAGCCACGTAGCCATGATACAAGACTAAAGGAATGAATGACCTTAAAGTATGCCACACATGGCTACCAATGCCCTGATGGGCATAGGGCCAAGTGCTGCTCAATGAAAAATAGATGACAAGGAGTGTGACTGTAAGCACTGTATACTGTACGCTAAAAGTTTAACTCTGATGAAGAATGACTACGAGTGGTAAAAGCAAGTCTTAGATTACTGAGAGATGTCTGTCGATTGGGCCCACACCTCCAGGGGTGGGGGTAGTGTCTAGTAATGGCCCATCCCCAGGGCAGAGAGGGAGAGATGGATCCGACGACCTTTACAATTCAGTAATCAGCCGACACTCGATTTTTTATCATTTCCCTCCTTATCTGCTAGTCTCTATCAAGTATAACATTATCTATTAAAGAAACTTGGCTGGGATATGCTTACAGCACTAAGATGACTAAACCATCCGATATACCATGTTACTTTTATTACTGGTTAAAATAAGTATATTCCTCAGGAGCAAGCTTAAAAGACCACTAACTTCCAAAGCAAGCTTCATCTAAATATAATGACCACACGGAAATATTGAGGGAGAAAATCACAAATGTATCAAATTTTAAAATTAACTTGTATGATCCCTGACATACAAACCTGAAGTTCTTTACATACAAGCTAAGGTCCTACGTAAAGTACAGGAGGTTTGTATCTGAGTGGGAACAAATAGCAAATTAAATTAATTTCTATTTTTCCTAACATACAATCCTGAATTCTTTACATAGAGATTTAGCCTACGTAAAGAATGAAGGTTTGTAATTGTGAAGGAATACAAGTTTACAATAGAATACTAGCAGTTAAGAGTCTTGGCATTCTATTCAGATGTCGGGAAATCGCATCCCCCCAAGGGTGATGAACAACACAGGCTCTGTATCACAATCAGTTACTGCGCAGTGTGAGGTGGGGTGGGGGTTCGGGGGAACCTTAAGATTGTGGAGAACTTAAAACCAAGCAATTATAAGTTTTAATTTCAAAATGAACAACAATTTAATATTCAGGGAATACATGGCACTTACACTATACTTCATGCAGGCTGGATGGAAAAATTGGAAAAAGACGTCAGGTGTCTTATGTGACCGCAGAATCAACAAAAGGTTAAAGGAAGAGTGTATAAAATAGTAGTGAGACCAGCTTTGAAATATGGAGCTGAAATGTGACCAGTAAAGTGTGTGCATGAGAAGAAATTGGATGCAGCAGATACGAAAATGCTTAGATGGATGTGTGCAGTAACAAAATGGACAAAATAAAAGAATGGACTGGCTGATTAAGAGCTTATTGCAGAATGAATAAAAATGAACTCTATCACCAGAAATAAATCCCTCTAATTCTTCACTGGCCGGTCGGGAGTCGACACTGGGCCAACAGCATGCTACTAAAGCTCTACCCAAATAAAGATGGCCCTGAAAAATAAAGATGGCCCTGAAAAGAAGACTGCAGTGGTACGGCCATGTGATGAGAAGGAATGAGACATATGAAGGAAGGAGGGTGATGCAGATGGAGGTGCCTGGTGGATGAACGAGAGGCAGACCAAAGTGAAGGTGGATGGATGCTGTCAAAAAGGTCTCAGAGACAAACAACTGTCAGAAACTTGGACCAAGCCAGTGGAGGAAAGCTGTCAGACCACACAGAAGTGGGAAAAGATGCAGAGAAAACCACGACACTATACTTTAAGATACTGTAGTGCAGTTAGACCATCTCATACCACTTCAGGAGCTGATAATCATCCTTAGAGGAAATGGATGAAAGGTAAAGACAGAAAACCAAATACAGCCAAGGGCTGGATGTCAGCAGCAAAGAACACTCAGTGATAATTCAAGTCAGCAAAAGTCAAAAATTTTTAAGTTTTATTTGTATTTTTCATGGGCTACAAGCCTAAACATTTTATTTAGGAGTACTGTATTCCTCAGCATGAGCTAGAATCAGTTGCTGAACCTTGGTAGCACAGTAGTTAGGTGGTATTAGGTGAGCCAACAGACATTTTTTCCCTAGATAAAAAAATCTGATCTGTTCCCATGGGAATACCAACCATCACATTTTAAGAACACTGACTCCTCACAGTAGGTGGAAAGGTACAGTAATCTCAATTGACTGGTAAGTTGAACCCCTGCCTGGAAATGTCATGCTCCTGTTCATGTCTCAGGATGCCATATCAACAGAGCCCTGTGCAAACAGAAAAATCTTGAAGAACCAGGCGTCACCTTATGAGGGGTGACAAGTCAGAAGGCAGCTAAGATCTGGTCAATGTAATTGATCAGTCCAGATCACAGCTCTACCAAACCCACCCAGCTTGTTAAAAAGGGGAAGAGGAAGAAGCTGCTCATGACACGCTCAAGTTTTAAGACAGGATGCTCAATTATGTGGCTCATTAACTGTAACTGGGCCAGTTCAGCAAGTATTTAATCTGGCTGCTGCCTCAAAGAGAAGGGAGAGAGGGAGACAGTGACTCAACCATTCAATCACTAGACTTATACCCTCCAAATGCCAAATGAATGCCCTGAAGGAAACGGCAGCCACCAAAAGACTTCAGGAGACAACATCTGTCAACATCTGGTAGAATGAGGTAAAGGTGGTCTGGAATGGAATGAAATATAAAATTTTGGCCATAGGCCAAGTGCTGGGACCTATAAGGTCATTCAGTGCTGAAAGGGAAACTGATAGCAGAAAATTTTTAATGGTGTAACAGGAAGAAAACCTCGCAGTTGCACTATGAAACAACTGTTAGGAGAGGGTGGAAAGTAACCTGGAAGAAAGAGAACATGAAAGGAGGTACAGTAAAAGGCTGAAGGGACGATAAAAAGAACCTTAAGTAATGCCTACAGTGTACCACATGCAGTGCACTGATGGCACTATCTCCACCCTGTACAAGGAAAGGTGGCCTGGAGTTTCTAGTTACCAAACCAGATTATCTGTCAAACCAAAATGCCATGAATGGTCTGACACTTAAAACTTCCGAGTCCTTCCCAAGCTGTACGACTACCCTCTTTTCTGGCCGAGCAGTGAGCCCATTCGAATGGATCACGACACCACAGGGAAAAGGTATTCTTGCAAACCACCTTGTATCAGGCAGGATTGATGATGAGGTGCCATGCAAACCACCTTGTATCTGGCAGTATTGATGAAGAGGCGCCAACACTTCAGCATGACAGCAGCCGAAGAAAAAGTGTCTGATGACATTCTGGTTAGTGGAGGGGTTCCCCCGCCTACAAACACTTAACCTTTTTGCAAAGTTTCAATGGCTAATTCCACCTCATGCTCAGGAATATTCCTACATACAAGATGCTGCTTAGTACTCTCGTAACAACAAAGAAAAAGCTACCCTTCTTTGTTATATCTCTGCAGAAGGGATCAAGCCACTGTGTGGAATATTCTCTGTACAAAGCAAACTACAAATTCTAAAAAAAAAACTTAATTTCAGACACTACATATCCCAAGTTCTTCATGAAGTGTTAGTTACACTGCAAACCTTCCAACTGGGAAAGTAGTACAACAATGAGTCTGGTCAGTACTAGATGAGTAACTAAACATGCAAATTATATGCCATTTACAAATTTGTGACATCCTTGGGGGCATAATTGAATAGCTTAGCAATTTCATACTGAATACTGTACTTGAACTTATCAGAAATAACTGAACATCTGTAAATACAGTATGCAAATTAACACTTTTGCAAACTGGTACTTCACAAATTTCATCAACAGTTAATGAGGGCAACTAAACTGAGGTTGATCAAGTATGTGCTGTACTGAGGATAAATTGATATAATGAAACCTGTCAATAACTTATGAGCCTGGAATCACAATTTTAGAAGAGAAAAAATTGTTAATGGCTATCTATTTATATACTGTACGCCCTTTTAATATTTTTGAGAGAGTATTTAGTAGAGTGATTCCCTAACAGCTGATTACAGACATAATCCAATTAGGATGCATCCTAATCTAACCTTCCCTTAATCTTACTTATCCTAAGGTGCTGTGCCCTAACATTACCAAGGGGGCTCTGACCCCATCCAAGATACCATCAACCTTATCAAGGGGATCTGCCCCCACCCCAGACACCCATCATCCACAAGCAGAACATATACATAAAACCATTCTGCAGTATTACCTCACTGCCAACCTTTCAATAAGAAAGGCACTCGTACAAAGACCAGCGGAACTTCACGATATGGCTTCCGAAACAATTTATTCTCATCTTACAACAGTACAAAGGCAGAAGACAAACCACGTGGAGGAAGAGCTCGACTATGAGGTGGATGCGGAAAAAGACACGTGCTTATCTTTGTCAAAGTATTTTTGTCTTCCATCCAGTCTCATTCCCAACCACTTGGCTACAGCGGAATACATGGTTGAGACAGGAGGTAGTGTGTGGGTAGTACATCCTATGACCAATAATTCAGAAATCCTTATGTTCACAGGCAAGATGACATTTTACATAGACTCAACAGTGATGAGCTCTTTAGAGGGAATAGCAGAAGAAGATAGGTCACCCAAATCCTTTCAAATGAACACCACATTCTTTTAGAAGTTTGAATCTCAAGTCTCTTCTGAATAATAATAATAATAATAATAATAATAATAATAATAATAATAATAATAATAATAATAATAAACCAAACAAAAACTTCTGAAGATGGAAAGAGCAACCCACAAGATTCTTGTGTAAAACTTGTATAACTTGTTTACTGATAAATATTTACATATGTAAATATTTATCAGTAAAGTTATACACAAGAATCTTGTGGGTTTCTCTTTCAATAATAATAATAATAATACAACCTAGCTAAGCTAATGAGGTCAGCTTAAGGTCACATTACAGCTGTACTTCAGTACATTCGACGTAACCTACTAACCCCGTCTCCACCACAAACAATAAAAATTCAGCACATTTTATTATATCACATAAAACGTGCTGGAAACACACGATGAATTTCCACGACTTTTATCATTCTCTTGGGATAGCTTTGACTATGACCATAACGAAATAAATAAATTACATAAATAAATAAATACATGAATCAATACATAAACACATGAATAAATAAATACATAAATATGCAAAAAAAATATATATATTTTCCGTCAAAACAGAATTCCATCTAATAAACGGCGCCCATAAAAACCACCTTAATTTAAAGGACCCCAGCCGATTTCGTCGTTTAGCGGAAGGGGGGCAGAGACCCCCCAAAACTAGCTAGCTGCCCGCCAAATCGAAACGACAAAGTAATAAAAACATACCCCCCAAAAATACCTCGCGAAGACTCACCATAGATCTGAATGAAGGCCTTAGCGGCCTCCAAAAACTGGGTCGTGTCCACCTTGCCCTCCTCCGTCACGGCGGGGAACGTGGTCAGGTCCGTGAAGAAATTCGGCAGCGATTCTCCTCCTGCAGGAGGAGAGAGGAGGAGGAGGAAGAGGAGAGTCTCCCTCGCCCACAGGAGACGACGACGACGACGACATATTTCCCCCACTTGTGACTTCGGCAGTTGTTTACCTTCGACTGACGGTGGGAGGGACGAGCGGGTCCCTGTTGCCCTGGTGGGGAGGGGAGGGTCGATGGAACGCGCGGTGTTGCCAAATCTCGCTTGAGGAGACTTGCTAAAGGTAGCATGAATACTCGTA
Source organism: Macrobrachium rosenbergii (assembly GCF_040412425.1). Lineage (NCBI taxonomy): Eukaryota > Metazoa > Arthropoda > Malacostraca > Decapoda > Palaemonidae > Macrobrachium > Macrobrachium rosenbergii. The sequence continues at coordinate 4,582,565 of NC_089774.1, read as the reverse complement.
GCTTTGTCATTATTATTATTATTATTATTATTATTATTATTATTATTATTATTATTATTATTATTATTATTCGATGACCATGACTGTTGACTCGTCTTTAACTTAGGATAAATTTGTGTATGTTTACAAATGTATTATTATTATTATTATTATTATTATTATTATTATTATTATTATTATTATTATTATTATTATTATTATTATTATTACCAGGACGGGCGAATTCTTGTCAAGGGTGACAAAAATTCATTGGCAAAACTATAATTATAGAACCTATAATTATAAACTACTTAGCCAAGTGTTTTTGAGTACTTAATAGGTGTAACCATATTAGTGCCTTTAATTAGGAAACTAAAAATGGAATCACGTCCACTCAATATATTTGCATATTTAAAGAATCGTAAATACACATATTCAAGTTCAGTAAAAACACAAGATTTTAACTTGATAATAATTTTTATCTTCAAATAACCATTCTTGATTTTTTAAAATTTACAATGAAGTAATCCAATTATAAAATGTTTTATACAAATATAATCAAATTCCAGTTGTTTACCATATTCAGTAAAATCTTTATCTTTACTCATTGTTGATGTTTTCAATAATACACACGCTTAGTTTTTTTAGAAGAGTAAAAGAAATATAATTAACCCTTTCATTCAACCCAAAATGATGACCATATTTGACAATATAACAAATTTCCAGTTATCCGTTTCATACTAAGTATGGCGAATTTAATTTGGCTAAACGAGTGAATTTTAAAATGCTAAAATCCATACTTAAATCATAAGATCTCGCCATCATTTGCGACGCCAGTTTTAGTAGCCTTAAATCAATCAATCAATCTGTTGTGCAAGCTGATGTTCATAATTCTAATGCTCAAGAGCAATCCAGTTTGTGCGACATACTTAGTGTTGCAATACCTTCATTTTATCATATATTGAACTTGAGGTGTTTTTCATATATGAATGTCAGACTACTCGGCAACATGTGTACATGCATACTACATACATTATATGAACATATACACTCATGTGTGTATATATATACACATACTTATACACATACACGATTCATGTTAAGAACGAATAGATTAGAGAAAATTATAAGGCCAAGCAACTAATTCAGGCCAAGTCAAGTAACTGTATATTATGTAGAAGGATAGTTAAACGAGAAATTAAAGAATTATGGACTTATGGTCAATGATTTTATATATATATATAAATATATATGATAATATATATAATAATTATGATAAAACCATATATATATATATATATATATATATATATATATATATATATATATATATATATATATATATAAATATATATATATATATATATATATATAGGAAACGTGCAATGAAAAGTAGGGCCGGGAATTTCCGAAAGTCAAGGAATGCGAGAACATCGAGAACAACGTTCCTTTGCGTTGTTTCAATTGTTTTGTTGTTGTTTTTTTTTTATTTTTTTTATTGCAGAGCTTTTATTCGTCTGTTTGTTTCATGGTTGTTTTTTGTTTGTTGTTTGTGAGATGGACTTCTTTTTTTTTGCTATGAATTTATATACGTTGTTTGTTTGGTGATGTATACATATATATATACATATATATATATACATTATATATATATATATATATATATATATATATATATATATATATATATATATATATATATATATATATATATATATATATATATATATATATATATATATATATATATAGAGAGAGAGAGAGAGAGAGAGAGAGAGAGAGAGAGAGAGAAAATAACCAACACAATCACATGCAGAACAGAAATAAATTTCTGAGACTCACATCAGGATCGAACCCAGGTCTTTCAATTGAAAGACAAGACTGCTGCCAACCAGGCCACACAGTCATAAAAGAAGTGGTACTCAGGTTCCAACTTCTTTTATGACTTGTGTGGCCTGGTTGGCAGTGGTCTCATCTTTCAACTGAGTAGACCTGGGTTCGATCCTGATGTGAGCCAGAAATTGTGACTGTGTTGATTATTTCTACATATGTATATATACACATATATACATATATGTATATAAAGGAAAATATAATTTTTCCATCAGACAAACTCGCCTGGTTAATAATAATAAATATAAACCAGGGTTCGATCCCATAAGGAGAACATCTTTGGGGATCTTATCTATAAAGTGCAATGTGAACCTGTAGACCTAAAGTGTTAATTAAGTACCTGGTAGCTATTCAACTGTGGTGGGTCAGAGCCATAGTATAAAAGGACATAAGGCTTGCAACCTCATCCCACTTGCTGAGAACTGTGAGCTTATAACACCCTTTAGAACCATTTAAAAACAATAAATATCATTATTAAAATACCAATAATATCCGTATATTTAATTACAGAATTATTTCGACATTTTGAAGGACAAAAGGTATTCTAAAAAACCATAAAAATTTACGGACATTTAAAAGAAGTTCTCACGTTGGACCAAACGAGAACCAAGGAAAGGGCCTTTTAAAAATGTATGCGGAAGTTGAGAACGCAAATCTACCTCCTGCCAGTTTGGTCTGCTGTGGGAATTATTCTTTTACACGATTAGCGGTCAGTTCCACGAAGTACTGTTCAGTGTTCACATTATGTTACTTCAGAGGCTGATTTGCAAGTTAATGCTCGCTCACGGATGAGACTCCGGCCTCGTGTGACCCACTGCCTGTGGCACAAGACCCCTCTAAGTGATGATCTTATAATAATTGTAATAATCATTCTGACATGTCATCTAGAAACCTTGTAACAATGTCATTTTTATGGTATGTATATTTATCGTTAAGAACAGTGTCTTTCTCCGTGGTCCAGGGGTTACCAGCCTCACTTTACCAGCAATATTGCTCCTCTGTTAACCTAAGCAGTGAATTTTGCACCTGGTAGTTAGTGAACTGCAATAGATTGCAGGCTTGCAGCCATTGTTGAAGTGGGTGGATGGTGTTAGCTACTATAAGTTCGGCAACCTCAGGAATCTCTTGAATTCCAACGGGAATAATAATAATAATAATAATAATAATAATAATAATAATAATAATAATAATAATAAAAGAGAAGAGAGAGAGAGAGAGAGAGAGAGAGAGAGAGAGAGAGATGTAAAAACGTTTTCCTTCCAGCAATTAGAAGATTCCGCTAAACGTAGCCAAACGCGCTCTGAATACATCTGGCACCATTGCCTCGGAGCGACTGCATCAGCTGTCAAACCCACAAGTGTTTGAGTTTGTTTGTTCGTGTGTTGGCCCTCTTATCCTACCACCAACTTCCCATGAATGAATGTCGTCATTGAGCGTTATATAAACTTTATATAATGGTTTATTAGCAGTATGTCATGACAGAATGCTTAATTTGTATTCAGTGACTCGGTATGATGACATCCCATCAGAATGAATAACTTGTATCGATTCATTTTGCTGTGAATGCTAGAATGGCTGTTACGATGGAGAAGTATGTTGTTAATTACTTGTTTTCAAGCAAAAAATAAATAGTTTTTACATAATATTTAAAAATCTAGGCTCTGGACAAAAAGGCTTACTAGCAATTTGTTAACCGTGATCGTCGTTCAGAATTTCCTAGTCCTATAAAAGGTCAAATATGACGATTGTTCAGGATATGGAGTAGATAAGAGACACCCGTCAAACAGGAAAAATTAACAGCTATTTTTGGACTTATCCTATGTTAGAAGTCAAGGTTTGAAGAAGGCTTACAGTGGTTCGGCTCACATGACTAAGCATGTGGAAAGCTCAATGAGACAATGACACTTTAAGTAGTTTTGCACGGCGTTGTCAGGGAGTGGTGGTGACGAAGAAAGAGAGAGAGAGAGATAACATTTATAATTCGTATATTATTATTATTATTATTATTATTATTATTATTATTATTATTTTGTATCAGGTCCACAATAATACGTCAATGGTAGAATGCGGGACTTTATAAAAATGTATAAATGGGTTCATTTTCAGTTGGAATGAAGACGAACCTAGGATAAGGTTCGAAATCTTTTTATACATTTTTTATAAAGTCTCACATTCTACCATTGATATATTATTGCGGACCTTATACAAAATTACTCCTGTTCTCGACATTGAGAGTCCTACACAATTATTATTTAAATGAGAACAAATTCATATGGATTAAGCCTAACAGCTAACTAATTCCTAGAGCAACTTATTCCTCTAAAACTCCACCATGCTTACATGCTGTCCTAGGGGACGGGCCCATGCTGTTAAAAGACCGGTTTAACTAAACCAACCCAACAACCGGAGTAAGTTTCCACGAATAGATTGCCGGAAGTGCTTGGCATGGGTCTAGCGTTAGCAACCGTGGCCTACAAAAAGAGCTTCGGCAGGAAAACGGTGTCACGGAAGATTCAGTCAATAGGCAAAAAGTATAATAAGCAAAGAGAATAATTGAAATGTTCCAGGAAGCCTTAGCAGTCTGCTGTGAGCCTTAACTGATCATGGAGAGGACCCGGAAGCCAAGAGATTGTGGAAGAATATTCTCATTTTTTCTTTTAAAAATTGTATTTGCATAATTATACCTATAGTATTTGCGACACATTCTTCATATTATTATGTATGTGTCTTTGCTATATTTCTGATTCAAATAAATTACGAAAACTTCGCGCCAAGGAATGCGTAAGAAGTTTACACTAGACGCAAATTTGTTTGAAAAGTCTTTGAATCACTTTAACTGAATTAGGGTATGCATACGTATTACTCTTATGCCCATATTTCTATTCTATAGGCTGTTCGTATGTTTTTTTTACCGTTATATTACTTATTTTGAAGTCATAATGTACCATCTTTAATATCTGTGGTGAATGAATATACAACACTACGTTGAAATAGCTTTTTTAACCAACTATCTATGCTTCCATTTCTCTTACGAAAATGTATAGATAGGAGAATAGTTTTATTTAGATTTCTTCCATACTGCATCTTTCTCACATATGGCAAAATGTCATGCAGAAACCGATACATTATCATTTCTCAGTGCAAAATCCCAGTATGTCTAAAATCTGACAATGGGACCATATATTTCCCCAATTGGGTGTGGGATACAAGTTTATCGGCACCATTAGTCCAATGACAACCAAACATCAGATTCTTTGAATATTTTCACCGACATTTTTAACTATAAAATTCTCTGAGAGTTAGTTTAACAATTAAAGTAAATCAGGCTAATTGCATTTTACGTAGTTACTTTTGTTGTTTAACCATACGGTAGGCCTAGTCTCCATTTCCTCAAATTTACCGGTAACAATTTGAATAACAATGACCCTTTTATACAAATATGTTGAAATCACCAGCAAACTCTAGAAGTAGCACCCTGTCATTACCTGGTGAGATTGGGGGCGATAATAGTATGTTATATACTTTTTATTGCTCTACAGAAAGACTCTGAACATACCACAAACAACAGCATCGATCTGTTTACCTAGAAAGAATCGGTTAACAATCCGTTGACCAAAATCCGGGTTGGGATATTTTCGTACAATCCTGGAATTCCTTTCATGAATTTTTGATGCATTCCACCGCTGACATATTTCAACAACAAACTCCTGTGTCAATTCGATCAAATATATTTGACCAATTCTGGAAGAATGTGGGCGCACTGGAGTCCATTTTCAATTTAGTATTATAAAGTGTCTTAGTAATAAATTACAGTGACATTCCTATCAGGTACATTACAAAATTGTAAGATTGTTCTTTTGAAATAATATTGGTGATCATATTTGGTAATCTAATGCTCAAAAAGTTCACTACAGTTTTTTTTTTATAGTCTGCAGTCAACATCGATATAGGTCTACGGTTTTTAATATGGCTTCCTTCTCCTTGTTCAGGATTCAGCGTGATAATATGCCTTCAGTCTGACTCTCTGTAGGAGCGTTCCCTCGTAACAATGTCAGTACAACTTCTGTAGATACTTTCCCTATAATTTTTATACAGTTTCTTGTCAAAATAATCAGAGCCACCATTACTCAGAATCATGACCAGGACACGACAGGGTCTACGTCAAAAGCAGACCATCGCGTGATACAACTAGTGCCGCATAGCATTGATTAGTAGTAGGAGTTAATAGTGAGGGTAATGAACGATAATGACGGTACTTTGGCCTCGCGGACTCACGTTTGAGTACCTGTTACTCTAAAAGAAAAGGTGGAGTCTTACTCTGTCGGTTTTCGAAGCTGGTTTCATCTTGGAGATGACTAGGCCTATAAGTTGTTTAGCCAGGTTGGGTTTTTAGAAGGGATTTTGCAAAACTTTTATATATTTCGATCTAAGGTTTTCAAAAGGAATTATTACTCAAAAATATTATGGAACTAAGAAGTTTAGGAGTTTGTTGTATAGTGGCTGCTGTTTGTACCTACACACACACACGCACACAATTACATGAAAAACAAAAAAACATATTGAAATTTTTGCAATTTGAATGAAAACAGTGAGCATAAGTCTAGCAACAACATCTAAAGTCAAAACTGGATCAATGGAAGTGGGTTGAGCATAGAAATACCAACCTTTCCTTATAAAAAATAAAAAAAAATTAATGGCTTTAAATCTACACCAATAGAGGAAAAATAATGACCATTTGGCGCAAAATCTGGCCCCAAGGCTCTGAAACCGCCTGAAAAATTAATGGCCCTAATTTCGCTCCGACACGAAAAGCATCGCCAACTAAAATAGACATTCAGAGCAAATTCTAGCAGTACGATGACAAAAGAGACGCAAAGGGGAAAAGAACAATAGATAAAAAGAAAGAATAAATAAAAAGCAAATAGAACACGCCCGCCATTAGCCTAATAACGGTCAAGAGCGGTTCACGTAACGTCGTAATGACAGAGAAGAGAAATCAAGCAAGGGAACCAGACGCCTAAGGAGTAGTATTCACTCCGGAGTTGAGAGAAACGGAGTTTGGAGGAGTATTGATATATCGACGAGTGCGACCTTCAAGTGGAGTGTATTTTTGGTAACGGCGCGAATAATGGATGGGCCTCCTGCGAAGCCCCGAAATGGTTCCGCCGTCGTCTCTGCGTCCCGAAGCGTTGGAGGAAGAAGAAGAAGAAGATGTTTTGGAAAAAAGGCAAAATTAAGATTTAAGTCTAATGAACTAATATTTTACTGCATAAAATGGAACAATAAACGATAGATTAAGAATAATGACAATGCATTGTTGTTAGTAACGAAAAAATAAACGATAAAAATATAAGATAACTCGATTATCGTGAGGCAGCTCTATCAGATTAGTCATATCTAAATTCTCATTGGGGTCTAGGCACCTCATGGCTCTAGATAGGCACTGGACGCATTTTTTACTAGAAAGCTTGGATCTAAGAGTGAAAAAATATAATATATATATATATATATATATATATATATATATATATATATATATATATATATATATATATATAATGTCTAGGCTATAATAACTCGACTTTGTACAAGATTGCAAAGCCACAAAGCAAAATCCAAACGTGATATTTTACAGCAGTAACAAAATCACAAAAGGAATTGAAGAGCAAAATAAAAGAGAATAAACGAATCTGAATATAATGGGGAGGACTCTTGACATGCAAAAACAAGGTGTCATGTTGGACTCTGCACTCTGTGCCTTCCCGCGCATTCTTGTTGCGCATTCGAGTTTACATGGAAACGCTTTTGTGCAAGAAAATAATGTATTTTTCAAACACTTTTATATTTACCTTGGCTTCTTTGCTCTTAAGACTTGTTCATGAAGAATGAAAACAGAATATTCAGCAAAAAATGTCGTGTTGGCTTTGCGTTCCGCCTCATGGCCCACGCGCGTTGATGCATTTGAGTTTGCCTGAAGACGCTTGTTGAATGTTTCAATTTATATTCAGTGTCCACCATTGTCTTAGTATTTAATTGTACTTTTGACGCTTTAAAGACACTTTAATATATTAATATAATATTTCCTTTATCTAGTCTTCTGTTTATACATCGATCTTGATAAATACGTAGAGAAATTCATAAAACATTAACTGACTTTGATACGAAACGAACGGACGCGGATAAACAAAACAAAAAAAATAAAAAAAAACACACACACACCTTAATTGACAGAAGTGAATTGCGTGGCACGCCATGGTAACAAGCAGCCCGGTCTGTCAAGCAATTTATTTCTTCATTCAAAAAAACCTAACTTTGATGGCGTTAAAAAAACCGGTTCTTACCAGTCACGTCGACTAAGTGCGTGCAATTGCATATACACATGACATATGACATAAGCATTGCAGGGGTAAATTCATTATTATTATTATTATTATTATTATTATTATTATTATCGTTGGTTTGTTCTTTATTTAGACTTGTAATAATAATAATAATTTTGTATATGCGATGTAATTCATAATTACGTTCTATATTGTAATGTAATGATAACACATTTCCCACTGAAGTTTTAAACACCGTAAATAATTATTGTTAACGAGAGAGAGAGAGAGAGAGAGAGAGAGAGAGAGAGCTAAGACAATTTA
>NC_089774.1:4564049-4569049 GCF_040412425.1 Macrobrachium rosenbergii | reverse complement strand
ATATCACTAAGTAAATCAACCATTTACAAATAATAATAATAATAATAATAATAATAATAATAATAATAATAATAATAATAATAATAATAATAATAATAATAATAATTTCAACCCACATTCAACAAACACCTTTACTGAACAATCGGCAAACACGTGGATATTCACCAACAAAAACACAGGGTCTGTGAAAAAGATGACTCTCGACCATGACCTCTGCTGACCTCTCTCCGGTCACTGATCTTGACCTTGGAAGGAGGGGGGGGAAACTGCTTCTAGCTTATTATTATTATTATTATTATTATTATTATTATTATTATTATTATTATTATTATTATTATTATTATTATTACTGCTTTTTCAATTATAAATCTGATTATTATTATTATTATTATTATTATTATTATTATTATTATTATTATTATTATTATTATTACAACTTACCCAAAATCATATCAAAATCATAACTGTCTTATTAGCAACCTTCTGGTCCTTTGGGATGAAGTTGCAAGCCCCTACACCTCGTTGCAACTTTGCAAAGTTGGCGAACAACCAGTTAAAAAAAAAACCCTTCTTCAGCCACTAAAACAACATTGGACATCTCAGGAGCAAACCCAGGCAAACTCACACCCTCTTCCCCTGTGGAATCGATCCCAGGGGCATGAGAAGGACTGCAGAAACACTACTAATGGTCCGGGCTTTTTTTTTTTTTTTTACAAGTCCAAGACTCTAAGGACTTATTTTTTGAATTATATTAATCATACAGGTGGGTTACCTTCACCAGTCTTGAATTATATTAATCATACAAGTGGGGTTCCTTCACCAATCTTGAATTACATTAATCATGAATTTTATTAATCATACAGTTGGGTTACCTTCACCAATCTTGAATTATATTAATCATACAGGTGCGTCCCCTTGACGAATCTTGAATTATATTAATCATACAGGTGGGTTACCTTCATGAATCTTGAATTGTATTAATCATGAATTATATTAATCATACAGTTGGGTTACCTTCACGAATCTTGAATTATATTAATCATACAGTTGGGTTCCCTTCACGAATCTTGAATTACATTAATCATACAGGTGGGTTACCTTCATGAATCATGAATTATATTAATCATACAGGTGGGTTACCTTCACCAATCACGAATTATATTAATCATACAGGTGGGGCTCCTCCACGAATCTTGAATTATATTAATCATACTGGTGGGTTACCTTCACGAATCTTGAATACAGGTGGTTCATCTCATGAATCTTGAATTACATTAATCATGAATTATATTAATCATACAGGGTGAATCACCTTCATGAATCTTGAATTACATTAATGATACAGGTGAATTACCTTCATGAATCTTGAATTATATTAAACATGAAGGTGAGTTACCCTCTCGAATCTTGAATTACATTAGAATATTTCTCTCATAACCTCTCGGGAAACCACTGACCTCGTTATACGAAACCTTATGATTCATGGAATTACCATAACGGTCTAATGTTTTTGTGAAGTAGGAATATTTTCGCTTTTGGACGATGAAGATGATAATATTAATTATAATTATTATTGTTATTGTTGTTGTTATGATTAGTATTATTTATTTCATCTTTAAAAGCAAAAATATAATAAATATCGAAAATTTTAACTTAAAAAACTCTTCCATTGAGACTAGGAGACGACTATCCGCGCCCTCATTGGTCGAGAGACTTAATCACGTGGGCCAGTCGGCCAATCAGAGCCCGCGAATGGGTGGGTGGGTCCCCCATCCCGCTACCCAAACCAGCAAGCATTCTCCTCGAGTTAAATTATGAAAGGATGAATTTTTTCCTCTTTTTTACCGGCGAATCGTTAATGAGGATGTTAATAAAGTAGTAGGATGCATAAAAGAAGGATGCGAGATGTTGCACACGAGGTACGAAGCCGGGAATGATAAAATAAACGCCTTGGAAAAATGCAAAACAAAAATGAATGCGCCTAACGAACGTATATCAAAGCTTCTCCTTATCGCCGGTCAGTATTGGTCTCAAGGATTTCCCGCAGGGCTTTATTGCACGGAGCGTTTTCGGGCAGATATAAATACAGGATCCAGGGCGGGATTCCGGACCATTTAAAACGTCCTGCACGACTGGGGGAAAGCCTGCAGCGGACACGTAGGATCGTCGAGAAAAGGAAGGTAGGAGGAACCACTGGTTTTTGTACCTCGCTGCTGACTCGAGTGTCTAGTCTCATAAGGTTGGTCCGAAGGATTTTTCCAAGCTCTTTTTGATAATATTAATCGAATTAAGTGGAGTTGGAGATGTTGGACAGCACAGGAAGAGACTCAGAGACCACGTAAGGTGAACGAGAAGAGACAGACATGCATATACACACACAAGGGAATCTTAGAAGGTTCCAGACACCAAGAGATACCTGGAAATTAAACTTCACTTGATTCCAGGAATTTAAAAAGGCTCCAGGGATCGAGACACCTGTTAATTCGTTTATAATTAATTCCAGAGAGTCTAAGAATATTCCAGGCTCTAAGAAATACTATGAAATTCACTTAAAATTAATTCCAGGCAGCCTAAGAAGGTTCCAGGCTGAAAAATCCCTGAAATCCATTGATGATTAATTCCCAGATAGTCTACGAAGGCTCCAGGGACTGAGAGATATCTGGAAATTCATTTATAATTGATTCCAGAGAGGCTAAGAAGGTTCCAGGCAGTGAGAGATGCCTGGAAATTCATTTATAATTAATTACATTGAGTCAAAGAAGGCTCCAGGAACTGACGCCTGGAAATACCATTGATTCCAGAGTTCAAGGTTCCAGGCAGTGAGACCTGGAAATTCATTTATATTTAATTCCAGAGAGTCTAAGAAGTCTCCAGTCTCTAAGAGATACCTGGAAATCCATTTACAACTAATTCCAGAGAACCTAAGAAGGCTCCAGGCACTGAGTGATACCTGGAAACTCATTTATAATTGATTCCAGAGAATCTAGGAAGGCTCTGGGCTCTGAGAGACACCTGGAAGTTCATTTACAATTCATTCCAGAGAGTCAAAGAAAGCTTCAGGCTTTGAGAGATACCTGGAAATTCATTTATAACCAATTCCAGAGTCCATGAAGACTCCAGGCTCTGAGAGATACCTGGAAATATCTCTTTATCAATAATTAATCAGATAACTCAGTGGGAATTATAAATTCAATAGTCAACCAGCTTTGAATAATCTCTCCTACCACCCACCTCCAGAATGTGGGATTCTCCACCCTCTTCCGTGTTCCGGTTTCAAAAGTTTCTCTGTTATAAAATAGTACAAAGAATAGTCCTTGACACTCACCTGATTAAGAAGAGTGCTAGCGTTCGAATCCCAGGTGAGGTGAGATACTTTGGGAACTTCCTGTTGATCTAAGTAGTGATTTTTGTTCCTGGTGGTCAGTTGACTGAGTTGGGTCTCATCTGTGCTAGAAAATGGGAGGATATTATTATTATTATTATTATTATTATTATTATTATTATTATTCATGAATAGGCAGAGCAAACCACAGTCCAGATTGACAAGTGGAGAGAGAGAGAGAGAGAGAGAGAGAGAGAGAGAGAGAGAGAGAGAGAGAAAGAGAGAGAGAGAGAGAGAGATTCGTACCCCGATTAGAAGTTGATAAAAAAACTACCGCATTGTCGTTTGTCATTCTTCCGATTACTATCGCAATGTCTCCGCACCTGTGTACGTGAGAGAGAGAGAGAGAGAGAGAGAGAGAGAGAGAGAGAGAGAGAAAGAGAGAGAGAGGGGGGGTCATCAACAATAGGACATAAAACCCAGGAAGGACATTCGGCCATAAATAAGAAAATATGTCATATGGACAAGATCAACATTCTTCTGTTGAGTGACGGACAGACAAACAGACAAAGAACAGACAAAACGACAGACACAGACGAAACGACAGACATAGGCTACAGACGGAATCCGGGTGAAAAAGAATCTCTTGTAAGATCTTCGATATACTTCACATTTTTCATCTTGACACACTACAACACTCGACTAGCTGCCAGGTACCCGATTCCTTACTTAAGTCAAAAGACAGAGAGAGAGAGAGAGAGAGAGAGAGAGAGAGAAGTATCATGAATAATTCAGCCACCGTATTCGACTCTGATTATCCCTTTCCTTTGCACACTAGAGAGAGAGAGAGAGAGAGAGAGAGAGAGAGAGAGAGCACCACCAATGCCCACTAATGTATCACTGACCTCTGACCCAGCACGGACGCTACTTCAAAACCCTATAATTACTCTCCTTCAGATGAGGTCAGCAGCTGGCGAACCGCGCATGCGCCTACTGGTGGGGGTGGTACTGGTAGCCCTGACCTCTAGGGAGGTCACCGACGCCCAGGAGGTCAATGGAGGTAAGTCTAACGGGCCATTTTGACCTGGGTACTTTCTCTCGCCTTGCCTGTGGCAGTGGGCATGGGGTATTGGTGATTTTAAGAAAGTTAGTTTTTATATGTTTTTTTCTCTTGTGGGCTACAGACTTTATGGGTAATAATAATAATAATAATAATAGTAATAAAATAATATATAAACCACTGGAAATTAATGCACTTTAGTCTTAACTAACATAGACTTATCCCCTAAGCCATAACTTCAGCCTTAACTAACATAGGCCTATTGATTAAGCCATAACTTCACCCTTAACTAACATAGGCCTAAGCCTGAGCCATAACTTCAGCCTTAACTAACATAGGCCTATTGCCTAAGCAATAACTTCAGCCTTAACTGACATAGACTTATCCCCTAAGCCTAAACTTCAACCTTAACTAACATAGGCCTATTGCTTAAGCCATAACTTCACCCTTAGCTAAACATCAAATTTATTCCAATATATCACAAAGTATATATTATATTTATTATATTTATTAATATTTAAAATCTTATTTCTTATATTTATTAATTTTATTAATATCTTTTTCCGTCCAAAACTCACAGGGCCAACTAGTCTCCCACCGGCCCCTCCCCCCACCAGC